>NC_132859.1:772500-882500 GCF_048164855.1 Canis lupus baileyi
TGTAAACGTTTAATCAGTGCTTGAAAAGAATGTATATATTCCCTATCTTGAGTTGAGGATCTTATATGTATTCACCAGACCTAATCTGGTAGCTTGTTTTTGCTTTAATACATCTCCCATCATGGTAATGGGATTCAAAGTTTGTCATTGCTATCATGTCAGTGTTTGCTTCATATATTTTGAGATTATGCTCAGATGCATACAAATCAGATGCAATCATCTGATGCAAATCAGATACAAATAGAATGCTCTAAAGAAGGGACCTAAAAGTTTCATGATGTAAATATAGGAATAAAACAAACCAAAATAATCCCTAAATATAAAGACATTTTTACCAAAGGACTGAGATGCCCTTGGGGCAGGGGGCATGGTGGATTAGTATTCAAGAAACTACATTCTTACACAATTAAACAATTGTACTATTATGTAAGTAAATTTGAAAAAGTGCTTGAGGAACCCCAGTTGCAAAATGTAGATAATAATATTAATCTTTCTCTTCTTTTTAGGACAAGATATGAAAGGATAGTCACATGGCCAAGATATGAACAAAATTTTTTTTTCTTTTGTCAAAATAAGATCTTCAAAACAAAATATTTTAACGGACTTTATCTTTCCAGCTCATCACTTTAACACTACTACTCAATATACTGCTATATAGTAGATGCTCAAAAAATATATGACTTGATGAATATTGCCAAGAAGCCAAGAGATAAAAATATACATTATAACCCAAATTTAGAGAAGCAAAGAAATCAAGAGATTTATAGAGAATGCTTTAATGATTAAAACTTAAGTCTTGAATAATTTTGTTTGGTTTAGTGAAAGTATTCCTGGACCAGGTCCTTCTTTCTAAAGAACCTTTGGGGACTGGAAGCTAAGCAAAGATATTCAGACTACTTTTGATCAGGGGAATCTATTGTGGAACAAGATTACTTTTGCAATGTAAGCTCAATGGAAGCCACCATCTTCCCAAGATAGTGCTCTCACAAAAATAGTCAGAAAACCTCATTATCCTTAGTATGACCTACAAGATCCTTCACCAGATGGTCCCAAGCCATTTCCCAATCAGCCACCACTCCATCCATATCCTTTATTCTCCAAACACTAAGAACTGAGTTCCATTTGGTAAATATACCACACACACTCTTTCACAATCCTGTGTTTTTCACTTTTAAAATGCAACCTTTTATGAGAATTCTTTCTTAACTCTAGACAGTTAGTTGCTCTTGTAGAAACTATATTTTGGCATAAATGATATTATATTGTAACCGTGTGTTTCATATATATTTATTTCTTATTCACCTTTGCATCCTCAAAACTCCGTTCAGTGCTAATGAATGTTTACTAAATTAAGCCTTTATCAAATTGTTCTTAATTTTTCAAAAAAGGAGAGAAAATGCTGGTAAGAAAATGAGCTACAGTAGCTGAAAATAGTTGTAGCTTCAAAGTGGCAAAATAGGGGCACCTGGAAGGCTCAGTCGGTTGGCGTCTGCCTTCAGCTCAAGTCATGATCGCAGGGTCCTAGGATGGAGCCGCATGGAGCCCTGCAGGGAGCTAGCTCCTTGCTCAGTGGGGAGTCTACTTCTCTCTCTGCCCCTCCTTCTGCTCCTGTCCTCTCTCTCTCTCTCTCTCAAATAAAATCTTAAAGAAAAAAAAAAGATATTTAAAAAACCTCCAAAGAGCAAAATAGTACTTACTTATACTGATGTCTGTTAACATATAACACATTACACCCTGGGAATTTGGTACAATAATATATTGTAACAGATCTCTATCCAAGAGCTTTTGGATATATAAGGAACTGGAAGACATTCATTAGAATATGATACCTTCTATAGCATTATCTATTAATGAAACAGCTATAATCAGGACATAATGAATTGCTAAGAAGTATTACAGGGAGGTTAAAGGACTAGATTCTGAAGCCAGAGTGTCTGGGTTTGAATCCTGGCTCTACAATTAACTAGCTATGGGACTAAGGCAAACATCTTAATTTCTGTGTCTCAGCTAATTCACCTAAAAATAGTTGATAACAGCACCTTCATTATAAGCCACAGCATTAGTGTAAGGATTAAATGTGTTACTATATACCAGACACTCAGAATAGTACATATCCCATGGCAGGTATCATATAGAGGTCAGCTATTGTATTTGTGTAAAATATGCAATATTATCCTTACAGTCCTACAGATATTAGTATTCACCGATAGTACCTTTTTTAAAATTAAAGATTTTGTTTAATTTAAAAAAAAAAGATTTTTATTTATTTATTCATGAGAGACACAGAGAGAGAGAGAGAGGCAGAGACACAGGCAGAGGGAGAAGCAGGCTCCATGCAGGGAGCTTGATGTGGGACTTGATCCTGGGACCCCAGGACTACGCCCTGGACCAAAGGTGGACGCTCAACCACTGAGCCACCCAGGGATCCCCAAGATTTTATTTATTTGAGAAAGAGAGAGAGAGATTGACAGCAAGAGTGAGTGAGCGGTGGGGAGGAGCAGAAGGAGGGACAAGCAGACTTCCCACTGAGCACGGAGCCTGACACGGGGCTTGATCCTGTGACCCTGGGATCATGACCTGAGCCAAAATACAGAGTTGGCCGCTTAACCAACTGAGCCACCTGGGACTGTCACCTATAGTACTTTTTTATATAAAGGTACATGTATTTGTATCAGGCATGGCATAGTTCATACATTTTTAGCCTACTTCCAAGGTTTTAGTAGTGAATCCTTTCCTTGCTGCAAAATTTCATTTAGAGAAATCTACACTAAAGTAGATGCAACGTGGTTTCTTTGATATCTCCGAGAAACTCTACAGACTCTGATATGGGCCTACTTCAAACTGAAAAAGAGAACTGCTTATAGACATGATTTTAAAGTTCTTGGATATGCTCTACCTCAACTACAAACTTAGCTCTGTATTCCATGCCTGCTCCATCTACGTTCACAGTAATTGTTCAATGTCTTACAGCTTTCTCCATGACGCCCTCGTCCACTATCCTAGGAAACATGAAGTCCTCCTCTTAGATCTGAGAGGACTATATTTATTTCTCTAGTGTAGCCAGTTAGATATGTCTTTCTTTAGCACCCGACTGCCAACTACTTGAGGTCATTTTCTTACTGATATTAGTATCCTGTAGTGTCAGACATGGCTCATTAGCTCCTAAATAACTGTTTATTTAACTAAGCTGAAAATTAATGTACAAAATAATTACTCTAAGGAATAGCAACGTATTAAAGATTTAATTTTATTCGGTTACTTAAATATTTTAGGAACATCTATGACAATAGAGGCCATTCTGAGATTTATCAGTGTCTCAGAAAATTACATTAACTAGCACATTCCATTCTAGTCATATGAATATTATATTCCAACTATGAAATCTGTCGTAACTCCTCAAAACTTCTAATGTCAAGATTATATTAATTTAATGCATGTTTATGTCTCTACACATATGTAAATATGCCTATCCACTTGATTTTAAGAGTGAATCTTTCCCTTACCAAAAAATTTATTCAAGGTATGATTCAATATTTAGATTTATATGCTTCAGAAGTTTCCCTGTATAACACATATTTAAAAGCAATCATTATGAATTTTGTATTTTCACCGTAATCAAATGCCAAATCAAATAAAAATCTTCAAAATTATAGTTACAGCCACCACAAATCCTATATCTCTCATACATAACAAGTTTAGATACAGAGGGAAAATTTTTCTCCCATCTGGATGAATTATTTTCCTTGATTTTTTTTTTTACATTAGGTACTTACTATTATATCAACACAAAACAATACCAATGGCAATAGTATTCTTATTTTACCTTGTGCCAACATTTTGAAAGCAAGACCTTAGAATTTAATAATATTAAAAATTAACACCTCTAAGTGAAGCAGTGGACTGCTTACGAGGTGTTAGAGAACAACATAAAAAAG
The DNA here is from genome assembly GCF_048164855.1 of Canis lupus baileyi. Lineage (NCBI taxonomy): Eukaryota > Metazoa > Chordata > Mammalia > Carnivora > Canidae > Canis > Canis lupus. The sequence continues at coordinate 776,436 of NC_132859.1, forward strand.
ACTTCTCACTTCAAATACTTGAAACAAATTTTATTTTTTATTTATATATTTTTTAAAGATTTTATTTATTTATTCATGAGGGACAGAGAGAGAGAGAGAGGCGGAGACACAGGCCGAGGGAGAAGCAGGCTCCCTGCGGAGAGCCCGATTCAGGACTCGATCCCAGGTCTCCAGGATTAAGCCCTGAGCCAAAGGCAGACGCTCAACTACTGAGCCTGCTAGGCACCCCAAAACACAAATTTTAATAACAGATGTTTTAACAGTGTTATTTCTTCCTACAAATCAGTAGACCCAGCACTTTTATATATAACAGTATCATTTTCATTTCAATGTAAGTATAGCACAAATTATTTTGCAGATATTTTTGACTTATGATGAAACATAACCTCATTAAAGAAAAACATCAGTGTATTTTACCTTAAAAGGCTAAGTTTGAGACATTTAAAATGTTTTATACAAAACCTTCTGCCTGATTTCATACCGCCTATTTTCAGAATTTTGAACCTTTCTCTGGAACATATTGTCATCTTATAAAATCTTAGATTTACAAATGGAAGAACATAATTGTGAAAACTTCACTCATTTCCTTGTATTTTTGTTCAAGGCAATGCCTTTGGAGATTAGATGAGTATATTTTTACCAGTAATATTTCAGTCCTGAAAATTTTGTAAACCAAACTACGATGAAAAAAGTCAGCCTCCGCAGACTTAGGATTTTTAGATTCTTCTCCTTTGTAAACTTATCGCTATAATCTAGGCATAGCAAAGGGGAGCTCAAGGACAGCCTCCCCCAAATAAAACACACTGTAGTAAATATACAGCACCTGAATTTCGCTAGGTGGCGCAACAAGAATAATTTATCTTTCTGCTTCTCCTACCTCTGTTGGAATGTTAACAAATGGAATGACAGAGGACAAAGTACTCAACGTAAGTGTTTATAAAATTCTCACCTAAACTAGAATATTGTTTATTTACGGTATATTTTAATACCTTTATGATAATAAAATAATTTAGCATAAAGAAAACTTGAGCACAATAGATAATTTCTTATTTTTCTACGGCTATCTGAACACGGAAACAGTGCCAGGCTTTTAGGGCAGGCACCGTGTAAAAATAAATCAAATGGCACTACATTTTAAAAAACGTTTCTGAATGTATCATCTAGTTCAGAAGTGAAAACTGTTAACAAGTTTCTTCTCATAGCTGTGAAAGTATAATACGTAATTTTGTAATACACAATATTTAGAGGTTCTCATACTAAGATTTTTAAGCATTCAAGCATTGAAAGGGAATAATCTATCAGAGGAACTGGGTTCTTGCTTAGCCACCATCTGCGCTGCAGTTTCCCAGTCAAGTGGCAGAGTTGGAATTGACTAGTTTTAAGGTCCTTTAGAGTTCCAGAAAAATTATTCTGGACACTAAAAATGAAATTATAATCTGTCAAAAGATAATTTTATTTTACTAAATGATTTTCTAAGATAAAGTTTAAATGTACATTCTGCTTTCACGAGGTCAAACCAAGATCAAAATCTGAATGATTTTAATAGATGCTATAGCGAACAGTAGGTGGAAAATATGACTAAGATCATTTTCCATCTAGCAAAACCTGTATCTAGAGTTGTATTTGTTTTTCTGTTTTTAGATAGGGTAATTTTTAGAATATCTTTTAAATACTTAGATTTAAGAAGATTTAAATTTCAAGCTGTTGTTATTCAATCTAGGTTTATAAATGTAGTACTATAACTGTGATACATGCAGAGCTTCCCAATCACTGGGCTGCAAATAGTTGCAGGTCTGCTAAAATATTGATCCTCTTAGCCCTAAGGGTGACCAGACAGGGTCCGAGGTGGCTGGAGTTCCAGAGCCAGCAGCCTGTGGACAAGAGTGTTCAGCCTACTGTGCTAACCACACATCATCCTTTTGCATGTCACAGTTTGAGAAGGACTGAGCAGCACTGTCCTGTGTATCATCTCTGTCTTATCTTCATTTTATCTCTAGTATGTTGCTTAAGAGACTTTTGGAAAACACTAAAATGTCTCCTTTAAGCTTTCTTCGCAGTTACCTTGGTAAGTCTTATATGAAGTTTTCAATAATTACAATTTCAGGCTGAAATTAATTTCACAAAACAATATGAATACTGATGACTAATAATTAAGAGGGAAAAATGTATAGTTCTTGTGTTAAATAAGCTAATTTATCTAAAACCTATTTAATAGTAAACAAACCCATCATTATGTATGTCATATACTATGTTCTTGGCTCATCAATTTTAATACTGAATTAAACTGCTAAAGATTTTTTTGGTGATCTTTTTTCTATGCTTCTAATATAGAGGACTAAATATAACCTGTAAGAATAAAGGCACATAACAATTTCAAAAGTTATTCAATTAATTTTTGAAGCACCGTATAAACGTAGGTTTATTCAGGTTGGATTTTTTTGTTGTTAGTCTGAAAACGTATATACTTGGTAAGTAACCATAGTGTATATACACAGACTCTCACTTTGTGTGTGTGTGTATGTAATATTTCTAGGAAAACGGTTTGATTTTATTCCTAGGATTAAGGCTGAAGTCACTGCTACAAATGATGCAAAGGAAATATTGCCTAAAATTATGAAACACGTGATGTGTAATATCTTACGCTAGCATGTATTTTATGGGTAATAACCAATCTAGAAGCAGTACCTGCACAAATTGTGTTAATCCAAAATCGTCACAAAAAGCATCAGTTCTGCAAAACGAGGAAAGCTAATCTCAATTCAAAATGAGTTAAATATTAAACAAACTTCTCTAGAGGAAGAGGCTGCAGATAGCTTTGTCAGTGTTATCAGAAAGATTAGCATTCTAGTCATAGATCTTTAAGGAAAAGAAAGTACACCAAGGAGGGACAATGGCTGCTGGGAAGCAAAGGTAAAAATTGACAGATAAAATTCAGTAATAGCAATCAAGGCAAACCTCCCCAAAGACTCTCTTATGTCCTGGTTACTGCCTACTGTATTAAGACTGCCTTTCTCATCACTTAATGCTTATTTTCATCACTTTGCTTAAAATATTGATAATCAATTAGGGCTACGTCTGTTTTGCCACAGAATCTGTGTCACAGTCTATCAGACTGTCAGGGCCAATTCAATCCTCATTCAAAGTTAATTTTTTCTTCATAAATCTGCCTTTGGAGGAGTCATTAGGCGCAGAACATAGCCGGAGGTGCAATCACCTATTCTCTTTCATTAGTGGCAGGCAGAGAAGGTGAGGGAGATTATTAGAACTTTGGAATGATCACAAAGCAGCGTGCTGCCTGTCAGATCCCCCCAACATTTAATTCATCTAGCCAACTCACCAGCACTCTTTGCCAACAGTTTTAAATGGACATTATTCATGAACATCTGTGACATGCTGAATATTCTGAACTGGAAATGATGAAAAAGCAATGCCCCTTTTGACTTTAAAATTAATTCTATGGTCAAAACAATTAAGAATATAACAAACACGTTTTGTGATGTTATTTTTAGTCATCTAAGATACATTTCAGAAGCAAAACAATTTACTAAAGCTAATAACACACAAACACATAGGGGGAAATTAATACGTAACAAAAAAATTCTTAGTGTTAAGCAATTTTTTAAAGCCTATTTTACCCACATTAGGGATGACCAGGATTTTTTCCCAAAGGTGGCTTTACAATTCATATTAAAGTTTAAATTTCTATTTAATGTGAGTATCTTGTTTAGCAACATACCACAAAATAGCATCATCCAGAAGAATTTAATACAGGGTCGATTTAGATAAAAACGTTTTATTTGAAATTTTCACAGCCATCATTTTTTGAATGCTACAAATGTCGCAGCTGTGAGAGGTGCATTGTGGGTAGACTATTGATAGAGGCGCTTAGTGTAATAAAAGAAATGAGCCAAATAAGTAAAAAGAAAACTTTTAAATGACTTATTTTCATTTAAAAAGCTATTATTAATTTTTTCAATAAAAAGAAAATCTGGATTGTTTAAAATACTGTCTTTATAGCATGGAGTGAGAAACAGTGTTAGTTGGTAACATAAAAACTAAAGATATGCCTTACTAGACATACTTTTTTGTGGTGATGTATCTGTAACTTATCACAATACCAAGTTGATGACACCAAGATTTTAAATGCTATTGTCAAAGTCAAAATGTTCTAGCATCATAAAATAATTTTCATTACCTATTCTATTAGCTTCAGGAAAAAACTGGACCAGCATTTCCCAAACTGGGTTCCTTCCACACAATGAAGTGCTAAAATAAAATATTCAATCAAATATATTTGAGAAATATTTGGCTGAACAAAATTAACTTGTATCTTTACTGCAGAGCTCATTGATCTCAGATTCTCTACGATACGGTGATTCCTGAATCGAATTTGATTGTTGGAGCCATTTTTTGACACCACCAGAATATCAACAAAACTTCTTCCTAACTTTCCTGGGTTAACTAGTTCTATTCTATCCTCACTGGATCTGATACTCTACACTTCACTTATTTATTTTAAAAATATCTCTTGAGCACATACTATGTACCAGGCATTGTGAGAACTGATAAGGTTACGATAGTGAACAAGACACTGATCTTAAGCTGCTTGTGGTCTAACACAGAATTCAATTTATTTGTAGGTCTGTCTTCCCACTGTGAGCAACTGGAGAATATGGAATGTGTCATATATACATATATCTCCAGTGCCTAGCAACTGGTAAACAGTAGAAGCTCCAGAAATACATGTTAAAGTGAAGTAGAATTTCCCTTTTCCTAGATGGTTCCAACGAATTCACACAGGTTCAAACACCAGTTTGTCTCCTCACGCCCCCACTTTTCTTCTAAGGTTAGTATAAACCCTAACCAATTCTGTGTAGGATATATAGCTGTATAATGTGTGTAATATAAAGCTGGAACGAAGCTAAATATAAGGAAAAACAAATAAAAAAAGCAAGACTGGCAAACTAGGTCCCATTTGATGACTGTGGCCCCCTTGGTTTCTGAGTTGAGAAGGACTCCGTCGCTGGCTGTCCAGAGGGAAAAGTACCATGATCGATTACAAATGACTGTCATCCTTGCTTTTAGAGTTTTTCGATTTTGGAAAGATGCGTAATGCAAGAGTCCGAATAAAAGTAACGAAGACAGCCCAGCTACCACTGCTGTTCCCTGTGGCGGTACTATCACAGCTGCATGAACAGGGACTTGGCCATGCAGGGGGCTGGATACTTCTACAACTGTTAGAGGGGTGGGGCCCTGGGCCTGGGCTAGCCCTCCACAGATGATGCCCTAAACACCCCCGTAGATCCCGCCTGCCAGAGAGCTGCTCCCTTTGCCACCGGCAGGATGCTGGAAAAACCAGGAGGCTGGCACTTGCACTCCAAAGTTCAGGAATGCCCGACTTTACCTCACACCAGGAAGTCACCACTGCACAAGACGCTCCATCTGCACAAAGCTGGTGACTAGACACTGGAACACAGCTGGAGAACTCCAGGTCTCCATGGGGGCGCTTGCTAACAGCAACGACTTAGCAGCAGGAAGAGACACCACTTCCACTTGAAAAAGTCCATATGAATACATCTAATTGGTGGAACAGAATTCAGATCCAGAATCTTAGATGATAAGAATTCTAGATCGTGTAAATTTTTGCTTTCTAGGCTTTGTTGTTAAAAAGTAGAGTAGAAAATGTGACAAACGTTTATGCCAATTCAGCATTTACTGAACCTTTAATGTGTGCCACGCCTCTTTCTAAATGTCCTACAAGTATTAATTCATCCAGTGCTCACAACAATCCCATATGGTTTATTTCCTTGCAGTTAAGGAAACTGAAGCACAGAGAGGAATAACACACTGCTCTGGGTCACACAGTTATTCAGGGACACAGCCAGGATTCAAAGCCAGGTCAGCTGACCCTAAAAGAGGCTCTTCCCCAGTACTGTTTCCTTAGGGGAGTAACTTCACCTCTTTAATAGATTAATGAGGATGAAATTTATTTTCTACTCTGTTTTGCTTTTTGTATTGACCAAACAGCTATGCATTCTCACTTAAAAATTTGTATAATAAGGTGGCATCTCAAAGAAATCAGTATAGACTAAAGGTGGCCAAGACAATCTGGCTGAAGGTTTATTAGACTTACATATATGTGCAACACTGAGAGTGGAAGCCTCACTCCTTTCTTAGAGGATAGCAGAATAAAAAATACTACCATTCTAGTTAGAGTGAAAAAAAGACTTGAAATATTAATGCTCCAAATGGGAGATGATGTTAAATGCTTCCATATCTGTGGTTTCATAGAGAGAAATATAGCAGTATGTTTCAAGAACCAAAAATAGTTCACACTCTTTGATACAATAATTTCACTTCTGAAAATGTAAATCAAAGTTTAAGATGAAATATGCAGGAAGATCCTCACTGAACATTATTTTAATAGAAAAAACAATAATATAAAAATATTCATCTAGGCAAGTGGCTAATGTTATACCTTCTGAACAAATATAATGTCAATAAAATTATGCTAACTAAAAATATTAACAAGTTGGGAAGATTATTCTGATAGAAATGTAGATACAAAAAAGAAGAATATAGACTTCATTTATGTAATATAAGACTAAGAAAGAAAAAAATCACTTATATGTTATAAATTTGCATATGCAATTTGATCTCTTTCTCAACCTTGTAATTTTCACTTATCTGCTGATTTATATACTTAGTGATACATATATTTTAACATTTGGTCAAGCCAAATCTACCTCATTATTATTACTTTAAATTTTTTGGCTATATTTATGGAATTATTCCTCTAGATAAACATTTTGTTTTATTCAGATGAATTATTTTTGTTAAATTCCACACCCCAAAACTGAAACTGCAAATAAACAACACAACCTGTTGGAATTCTGAACAACTGCTAAAGTAATACATTAATTTGGAGACCATGGATTCTTCACAGTATTGACTCTTCCCATCTAATGGCGCAGTAGTATGTGTTTTATTTATTTAAATTGTTTGTTATCTTTCAGTGAAGGTTTGGAGTTATTCATCTAGGTTGTGACATCATTCTAGCCCCCTTTCCCTTCCAACTCCCCTGTAAACACTCTCTTTGAGGAGTTATCACTATGTCTCATTCTTCTGCACCCACTCGTTCTCCCATCCATTCTAAGATAGCTTCTAACTTCACCACTCAACCAAAATTACTCTTCAGTGACTTCTGCATCATTAAATTCATTGGACATTTTTATTTAAAATAAAAGTAATAAGGGGCATCTGGCTGGCTCAGTTGGGAGAGCATGCAACCCCGGATCTCAGAGTTGTGAGTTTGAGCCTCATAGGGGGTGTAGAGATTACTTAAAAGAATAGTATCTTTAAAAACAAATGTAATAAGTAATGAAACATTTCAAACTATCAAAATACAGAGGATATTATAATAAATTCAAATTAATAAATGATAATATTTCATCATTCCTGTCCTATATTTTTGCTGTCATCTGGAATTGTAGGACTTCTGAACTTGTAACAACCCCCGTGGTCTGAAATGACATCTCCTTTTTTATGTATATGCAGTTCTCGGATTTCTTTAAAAATTGGCCACTAAAGTTACTCTCCTCAGAACTGCCTCTATCCTTAGCCTATTTTGTGGTAAGACCGTTTTTTTCTCATTGATTTCTAGGATTTGAAAGGCTGCTTTATACAGTATAGTCTAGATGTTGGCCATCTGTCAATTATACATACTGTAAGGATGTTCTCCCAGTTTGTGGCAATTCTTGATTTTATTTCATTTTTCTTCAGAGGTGTCTAATTTTACTGCATTTTAAAACTCATATATATACATATACATGCACTTTTTCATTTACGTGGTTTATTGAATAAAAAAGCAAAGCTTTATTATAAGATTCATTAAAACTACTTGTTAATATTAAGACTGGCATAAACTTTTCACCTACATGAGATTTGCCGAATGCACACCACACAGCCCTGTAATAAGGGTCAAATACATCCGCAAGTTAGACTGAGTTTTCCAGATAATATTGAAATTTAAGCTTTTGTTAAAAACATGTACTAAGAATTGTCAATTTCTATTAAAAAATTGTCAGTTTCTATGAAACTTAAATACTTTTATCTGTTTAAGAAATCCTTTCCTGGGACACCTGGAGGGCTCAGCAGGGGAGCATCTGCCTTCAGCTCAGGGCGTGACCCCGGAGACCCGGGATTGAGTCCCACGTTGGGCTCCCTGCATGGAGCCTGCTTCTCCCTCCGTCTGTGTCTCTGCCTCTCTGTGTCTCATGGATAAATATATAAAAATCTCTTAAAAAAAAAAAAAAAAAGAAATCCTTTCCTATCCCTAGATCGCAAACCTAATCACCTCCGTTTTCTTCTAAAAGTTTAAAAATTTTCCTTTTTACATTTAAGCTTTTGAAATTTCCATACAAATAACAAATTCCTTCAATACTATTACTAAAAGCCCCAACTTTCCCTCACTTATGTGTAATATAGGTAGAGAAATGCGTCTGTGTATGGGGATGTTTCTGGCTCTTTCTTCCTTTCCACTGATGACACCACTTTAATTACTGTAGCTTAGATATAGAATCTTACTATAAGACAGGATAAATTCCTCTTTCCTTCCTTTTCTCCTTCACAGTTTTGACTATTCTTGGCAATTCGCTCAACATGATTTTTTTTTTTTTTTTTTTGGAATGAAGCTTTTAAATTCTTTATTAAAGAACTGAAACTTTTCCAGATTTAGGTTATATATATGAAATAAAATCAATTTCTGATGAAAACTAAACACATATACACCATCAGAAACACTTCTGTTCTAGGATTGGGGATGAATAGGTGGCAAAAAATGTTTAATAATGCCTGAACCATACAGCAAAAACCCAGTTTTTTTTTTTTTTAAGTAATTTACCTTTTGAAATTTTCTTCTTAAGAAAATTTTGTGAAATGACCTATTGACTCTGCCATCTGTGGTTCATGATGTTAAGGTCTGTAGGGCAAGTAAAAGAGTTTTCAAATCTGGAACCAATAATCTGCCTATACATTTTTCATCCTATTCTATTCTTACATTATGGTTTCTATTCCTTACTTTCTCTCTTGAATCATTTTAACATTTTATTTTATGTTCTTTGTGGAGGGTGGGGAGGAGTGGTGGTGGCTTAAACAATTGGTATTTATTTTCTCACAGTTCTGGAGGTTGGAAGTTCAAGGTGTCAGCAGGTTTTTTCCTCAAATAGCTTAAAAATTTGTAGTTTTGTCACGTATTGATTTATTCTTGGTAGTTCTTATTGTAGATATTATCCTATACTTTTCTTTTTGCATTTTGTACAATCTTTGTAAATTTTAGTTTTAGTTTATTTTAGTTTTTCTTTATTGCCTACAAGAAACCTTACAATTCTATAAAGCTAAATAACAAACTAAAATCATAGAGTTGATAGGCAGTGTGGTGGAGCCCAGATTTGGATGCAAGCTTTCAAGCCCGAAATGCCATATACTTATCATCATGCTGGTTTGTCTCCATTTTATTTCTCCTCCCTGCAACCCCCCTTACTTCAAATAACATATTTTTCTTATATTCTAATGATAGCACATAGTTAATGCAGCTTAATACACTTTCTTACATTTCTTGTGGTACATTTCGCATTATATGTTGCATGGTCCTTTCATTAGCCTAAGGCCACTTCCTTCCCTCAACACTAAGAATATTCTATTATCTCAAATTCTCTAGATGCCAATTATTCTGATTCTGCCATTACCTGACCTTCCCACACTCATTAATTCTGGATTTCACCAATTCTACATCTAACATATCATATAATTTAATCTGTCCACTTCTCCCCATATTTACTGCCACTACGCTAAGTCCATCGTCATCTTTCACGTTAATCACTAAAAATAACTTCACTAATCTTTCTAAAACTAGTTTTGTGACAACCTTATCACCACTACCACATGACCTTTACCATCACCACTAAATCCATTCTTTTTACAAGAGGCAGATGGATTTTCTAAGAATGGATTCTAATCATGCCATGCCCTACAACAGCTTTCTACTTACGAAGAAAAGCAAAATCCGAACATTAACATGACTTATAAAGCCATGAATCATCTACTGGTCTACCCTACTAGCTTCATTTAAGCTATTCTCAATCATCTTATTCCTGTGGATTTATCCATACAGGTCTTTGTTTTGAAAATGCACCGTGGTCCTAGTGTGACCGATGTTCTTGCCTGAGACTTCCCTCAGATTTTAACACTGAAAATTTCACACCTTGGAAAAATCTTCCTCTATCCTAAACAAATGGTACATTTTCAAATGCTGTTGAATAGAGGAAAAATAAATGTATTTTTTAGCCTTGGAAGCTATACGCTCTTATTAGTCTATTCTTATCTTTCGTTGTACTTATGAAAATTATTGAGTTATTAGTTGTACAAATAACTATCTCCTATTTGCTTTTCCAACATAAGTTCCATCAAAGGCAGTACCTGAACTGTCTCCTAGAATTAAACAGTGTTGTTTGCATACAAAAAGTGCTCAGCATTTTCAAAATTAAAACCAGTAAAGTTTATTTTAATTATTTTATGCTGGGCAGCCTGGGTGGCCCAGTGGTTTAGTGCTTGCCTTCAGCTCAGGGTGTGATCCTGGAGTCCCGGGATCAAGTCCCACATTGGGCTCCCTGCATGGAGCCTGCTCCTCCCTCCGCCTGTGTCTCTGCCTCTCTCTCTGTGTCTGTCATGAATAAATAAATAAAATCTTTAAAAAAAATTATCTTATACTTTTGTTGCTATATGAATGAGTTTTTATTAGACCTTATGATAGATAACTGGAGGTGTACAGGAAAACTATCACTTTACATATGTTATTTTTTGTCTTCAAGAAAACTAGGAATTTCATTTATCTTGGCTTTGTACATTTGGATAGTCATAAACTCTTAAGAATTAGAAAGGGTCTTAGAGACCACCTAGTTCACTCTGCTCGTTTACAGATGAGAAAAACTGAGGCCCAGACACGTTAAGTAACTTGTTCAAAGTGACACAGCTAATTAGTAGCAGAGCCAGTCCAGGAACCAAGACCTTATTACTCTCAAAACAGCAATCTTTCCACACTGCTAATCAGGGATGATCACAGTTCCTTAGGCGACCATAGAGGTGGAAGATTCCGACTCAGATCCTTGTCTGGTTGGCTAATTTACTATGTCTCAACACAAGGCCCTTTAAGTTTTCTCATGAGCTTCCGTACTTTCCACCAAATGTGTTTCCTTATTGAAAAAGAGTGTGTTGGAGGGAAGAGTTCAGGCCTATTGCATTTATCTTATCCCCAGAGCCTAGCACAATGCCTGGCATATGTGAGACAATGATATTTGTTGAGATAATATGAGACTGAATAAAGGTGCTGCATGTGTGAGCACACATGCCAAAGTACTGTATTGGACAGGTGACGTAAACAGGGAAATTCTTCAAACCTTTTTTTTTTTTTAATTTTTTATTTATTTATGATAGTCACGCACACACAGAGAGAGAGAGAGATAGAGAGAGAGAGAGGCAGAGACACAGGCAGAGGGAGAAGCAGGCTCCGTGCACCGGGAGCCTGACGTGGGATTCGATCCCGGGTCTCCAGGATCACGCCCTGGGCCAAAGGCAGGCGCTAAACCGCTGCGCCACCCAGGGATCCCTCTTCAAACCTTTTGTAAGATGAGGCTTTTAGGGTCCTGCCTATGAGAAGAAAAGAAGGGAGGTAGAGAGGGGTAGGGGAAAGTAGAGGAGAGAATTAGAAAGCGTGAATGTGTGTGTGTGTGTGGGTTAGTAAAAAAATCTTGGCCTCTTTCAAAGGATTTTTAGTTTAAAAAAAGTTGACAGTAAAACTCACTAATATAAAATGTTAAGCTTTTAGTGTGTTGCATTAGTTTCCTTTGTGTGAGATTTAAAACTATCTTTGGGTTTTTAGAAGATACAAGATACAAGTCTATTTTGTGAGGTTTACAAACCATAACAAAGTGTTTGTTATGTTTGCAAATTTATAAACGCAGCGGAAAAGTACCTGATGAGCCTAAATATGAAACAGGTACACATCCAAACAGCAACTGTCATTGCTTCAAATCTTTCATGAAATAAAAATCACAAATCACATGATTTTAAAGGTGGAAAATAACTTTCAGGAATCTTATTGTCATTAGGGCTAAGTGACCTGCTTAGATTAATCACAGTGCATCGTACCGTATCTCAGGATGCTTTCCTTTCTTCTTCACTTCTTTTGAAAGAATAAAAATCATAAACAAAAATAAAACTCAAGTTTTTAGTAAGTTACAAATAAATTGTCACCCAGGACAGTAAAGAATTACTTGAATTATCTTTATAACTTGCCATTGTCTATTTGTGCATTGTGTTGTGATTCTATGACTACATCAAGAGTTGGAGCATAAGTTTTTCTATCTGATGGAGAAAAAATGGTAAGAGGATGCCCAAAGTCATAGTAGTAAGTACAATTCAGTGGGGTCCTTGCATCTCACACTAACTTCATGAGAAATCTTTGTAACAGTCTACACGATAAATATTTCACTTCTTCATATAATATGATTACATTCTAACACTTGCCAAAATTTGATAGAAATATAATCGATGCAATCCAAATACATTTGTAATGACACTCATTAAAATATGACCAAAGCAAATTCCATTGGGTACTTAATCGTGAGCTTTCACCAATCAGGCAATTAACAAAATTTTTAAATTTCATGATAAATTTTTTCAAGGTAAATCTTTTTATTTGTCATTTGAAAAATATCAAGGCATAGGTTTTAGGTGAAATCTACAACACTTATTTTCTTTCAGTTCTTTAGTGCTAGAAAGATAGTCTTGAATGTCAAAATTCCTAAATCCTTTTCTGATTGGGATCCAGTAGTGTTTTCTTATAAAGTTCATCTGATTAAAACTTGGATTATCTGATTTGAAGGTAGGGTAAACCGTAATTTGATCCACCTAGATGAGATCACTTGCTTGGAATTAACTATGATAAACTAGTTGGTAAGAACAGGACTTAAAAGTGAAAAGAGGCTTTGAACAGTTTTTTTTTTTTTTTTTAATATCTGCTTATTTATTTGAGAGAGAGTGAGAGAGTGTGAGTGTGAGTAGGGAGAAGGAGAATCTCCAACAGACTCCGGCTGAGTGAGGAGCCTCACGTGGGGCTTGATCTCACCACCCTGAGGCGCCCTGCTTTGAACAGTTTTGATGGCAGAAAAGTATCACTTGGTGCTTAATTTCATCTCAAATTTTAAATCAAATGAATGAATTAACCTTGGTCGCTTTTCTGGGATGCTACTTTTCTGAAATTTGACATTTAACGGCAACACTACAAGAATTTCCTAGGACCACAGTTTAGTAGGATGAAGTATGAAATGATATGGTAATTTCTGCTCTGCTCAAGGCTGTAAAAGTCTGGGATTGTTTTGTCCATATGTTCTCTTCCAGAGGTAGGTGCAACATTGATTTCTGAGGAAAAATCTGGCTTTCTTGGAAGTATCCCCTCTTGGCCTGCGTTCCTGTGGAGGTAAGAGGCTGGCTATCTAGAAGGGAGCACTCATGAAGTTCCTTGGTTTCCATAAAAGAATAGCAACCTGTTTATTTATCTCTAAAATGTAAGAATCCACCTCAACCAACCACAGAGTACCTGTACTTTAGGCCTCTCTGAGAGCGGAGAAGACTGAAATGCCTAGTACAAGGGCCTCTGTTCACATAGGAAGAATTACTGTAAAAACTGGCATTCTCTGTTTCTCCATTATACTGGTTTTAATTAAATTCAAGTAGAAACATCACAATACTATATTCTTGGATTGTATTTTCCTAATAGACTAGATTTCACGATGGTGCTTATGGCCTTTTATTGATGGACATTAAAAGTAACAAGTGCATGAAACCTGTTATCTCACTTCTTGCAATTATGATGTTGAGGATATTTATTATATACTGTATCCCATATGATGATGACAATGATAAGAGAGTAAAAAGTACATAAAACAACACTTCACTATTTCCGATATTTCATTTAATAAGAAAATCCCCTACATAAAGCCTCATGTGAGAATTCCTTTTTAGGAAGACCTTTGTGGTAAAGCTTGTAGTTCTCTTTGAGAATCTGCTTTTGGCTTTGGCTGTCAAAAAACAGAACAAATGACAGCAGCTTTATAGGTGCTTTTGATGTATGAATTTTGTTCTATTTTCCTCTTGCTCTTCACTGATTAATGTATATTTTTCCCTTTTTTGATTTTTAAAAATTCTCAGATTATTTTATTGCTTTGCTACAGAATCCTTCAAATAACTTATAGAGTAAATTAACAGATAAATAAGAGTGCGGTAGCACTGGATAGTAATGTTTCCCTGTAGGTATATACAGATGACTAAATGAGTGAAAGTATATAAGTTGTACTGCACCTGGGACGCAGCATGGCCTCAACCAGTTTAAGTTCCCTTACCTAATCATTCTCTTCAGATGTACTACAAAATTTTGCAAATAACCTCATCATTCATGTACTTACCTCTCATCTTTTTTTTCCTAGTGAAAACTGTTTTATAGGAAATTGTAATAGTTCTTCCCACTTACCATACTGTCCCCTTAGGGAAATCTCTGAGTGATTTTTTCATGGCGGTAATTAACTTTTGACTTCCACAGAAAAGCTCATAGGAGAGGTTAAAGAAGGAGAAAAGGAAAAAAAAAATTATGTGAAGCAGAGACCTCTCAAAAATAAATGCCTTCAGGTAGGCAGAGTGGCACCATGGTTGTTTCAGGAGTTGGGGGCAAAGTTGAGAAAGGGAGAGAATTATATCTAATGGTGACATTATTTGTAAGAATTTTAAATACTTATAAACTACATTATAAACCACAGGTCTCATTTCAGATGTCCAGTGCAACAGTATGGGTATTAACAGAAGGAAGTGTTAGAGTGCCTGGTGGCGCAGTGAGTTAAGTGTGGGATTGTGTTTTCTGCTGGGGTTGTCATCTCAGGGTGGTGAAACTGAGGCCTGTGTTGGTCTCCACACTCAGCGTGGAGTCTGCTTAAGATTCTCTCTCCCTCTCCCTCTGCCTCTGCCCCCTGAGTGCGTATGTGCTTTCTCTCTCAAAAGAAATAAATCTTAAAAAACAAATAGTAGGAAGTGCTGTGTTGAGAATTCTGAAGTTATATCCAGACTCAGCATGAAAAAGTACACTGATCAACTAGCAATGTGTTACACATGCAGCCTAAAGAAGGAGAAATCAATGCTGCCTATTTGCTGCCTCTGCTGTATACAAAATAGGACAGTAATAACAAGGATGATGATGTTAAGACAACTGGAGTTATTGTAATCAGTTAAAGTACAAGTGATATATACAAATTCAAAGAGAAGAAAAAGTGATGAAATTCTTTTTCTGTTTTACTTATGTATTACCATACACATCTTCAAACATTTTTTCATAGACATTCTTAAGACACAGACATTCTAAACAGACATTTCTATGCAGAAAATACAAGACGGCTTCCAAGGTTAAATTCTGAGAATTATTTCCAAAAATATTTACTCCCTTAAATATGGAAAAGCATTCGCTTTTGTATGTCAGTTATCTTTGTTATGAAATACACCAACCCAAACTCATGCTTTAAACAGCCACCATCATTAATTTTGCTTATGAATTTGCATTTGGGCAGGGTGCAGTTGGGGTAGCTTGCCTCTGCTCCATGCAGCACCAACTGGGACGACACAAAGGTTGGGACTGACTTGACAACTGGGGATGCTGAATTTCTCTGATAACTTGCTCAGTCATGTGTCTAATGGTTGTTGCTGGCTGCAAGGTAGGAATTCAGTTGGTGTTGTCAATCAGAACACTTATAAAGTGGCCCTTCCGTGAGGCTGTTTGGCTTCCTCACTGCATGGAGGCTAGTCTCCTTGAGCAAGTGTCCCAAGAGGCAGGAAGTGGAAGATACCAGTTTCTTCAGGCCTGATCTGGAAACTAGTACTGTACCTTTTTGCTATATTCTAATGGTCAGTCACAAAGGCAGGTTTAGAAGAAGAGGACATAGACCTGTTCCTTAACAGGAGAGTGTCAAAGAATTTGGAGGCCATTTTTTAAAACTGAGAGAATCTGAAACTACTAACATGGTTGAGAGAGGTACAAAAAAGAGAAAGTTAACAAAAGAGAAAAGAGAAAACTAGAAAGTAAATAAAAGAAATCACTATAAAATATCAATAGGGTGGTAAAAAAGGTATGAAATGATTTTAAAAAGAAAGCATTAAATTGAGAGAATAAAGTAGGTATTGAGCATGTGTGATATATATACCTAGTGACCTTCAGGATAAAAGATATGGCCATATGTTCTGGACACTTAGAATAGTTCGTGATGTGTTAAAGGACAAGTCTAGATATATCACATCTTAAATTCAATGAAACTTTAAAATCAAAAGTTGATAAAAAATCTAATAAAGCAAAAACAACTTACTAGTAATCAGTGCAAATTTATGCTAATTATGTAGTTGAAGTCAAATATTATATTAACAAAGCCTTCCATGAACCAATTATAATAATTTGTTTTAATATAATGCAAAATAGTAGTCTTTGTCAGGCTCTTTATCTTGTCCAAGAAGCAAAAATATAAAATTATTATAGCTGTCTAAGATAACAAATAACCAGTACTTTTGTTCTCCATCTATAATGAGTTCTGGTTCAATTAATTCACATGACACTATTAATTAATGATAAAAAATGAAAGTCAATATTTACTGAGTTATTACATATTAGCAATTATTCTAAGTATTTTATATGCATTAGCTAATTTAATGCTCAATATTAATATCCCACTTTTGCCAGTGAGGAAACTGAGGCATGAGTATTTCACTGATTATTCAATGTCATTCAACTAGTAAATGGTAGAGCCAAAATACAGGCAATCTGACTCCAGAGGCCCAAACCAAACCCACTACACTCTGTAAAAGGCAAAAGGTACCAGTACACATGACTAAAAAAGCATTCTTCATATTTCATGAAAATAGTAGTTTTTAAATATGTAGTAGACTCTTTCAAGCTTGATTTTTTCATAAAAAAAAAGAGAGAGAGAAGGATGAGTTAAATCACAGAATGAAATAAAACAACTTTTTCTCAAACTCTCTTTGGAAACAAGAAGCAGGTCATAGAGATATAAATCAGAAAAAAAAAGGATGACAGTAAGAGGGACAGTTGTAAGATGTTCCCTATTTTCCTGTCTCACACTGCCTTCAAGTAAAACACGATGAGAAAGACTCATTATTTGTCTAGGAGCAAATACAGGGGCTATGGAGGATACTTTTAACTAACAGTGAAATCGTGAATGACACTCAACAGAACTTCTATTGAATGTGTTCAGAGAAGATCCATTTGTAGTCCTCAAGGGACCCTCAAGGGTTAAACCTGAACGAAAATTCATTTTATCCTATCTAATGAAGATCAAAGTTAATGCCTCTTAGAGAAGGGATTTGCTTGTAAGAAAATGATAAACCCTCAAAACTCACAATCTGCTTTTATTGTTTTAACATCATCAAATACTAGAAAGGCTAAACAAAAAGAATTTTTTTAAGGATAGTTTTTTTAAGAAAATCAGAGAGAAATTAACTGTAAGAACTGTTAATTGTAAGAATGTTCCTATATAATCAACCTTCCAGTTCAGTAATGGAGATTACTAACTGTTAAATCATTAAGGGAATGATTTTAGAGTGGAGAGTGCTGAGGGGGGGCATGGAACTCCTTAATTCCCATTAGATTTTTCTTTTTTTAAAGAAGACTTAATATATGCACTCTTCTAGGTGGTGAAGATAAAGAGGTGACCTACAAAAGTTCTAAAGGAACAAAGTCCAATAGAGGAGGTCGACAAAAAAACCCACTTTTATAATACTGTAGTAGTAAGTCCTATAATACAGCTATTCAAACAGAATACAGAACAGGACACAGCTCTCACTCAGTCTGATGGACAACAGATAACTAAGACTTCCAAGAGAGGGTGATACCTGAAGTGATTCTTAAAGACTCAGTAGCATTGGGACACCTAAGGGGCTTAGCAGTTGAGCTTCTGCCTTTGCTCAGGTCGTGGTCCCGGGGTCCTGAGACTGAGTCCCACATCGGGCTCCCCACATGGAGCTTGCTTCTCCCTCAGTTTGTGTCTCTGCCTCTCTCTCTCTGTCTCTCATGAATGAATGAATGAATGAATGAATAAATAAATAACATCTTTTTAAAAAATCCGCAAAATTTAACCAAAAAAAAAAAAGGAAGCAAACACAATGGCTCTGAAATAGTAATTTGAATGACATACATTTTGTGGTTCTAGTAGAGTTCATTGCAATTACATGAATAGGACCAAGAATCATCAGATAAAAATAAAAAACGTTCGAATCATATATATTACAATTTTAATCCTTCCTCCCTTCTTGTTTTTCTCTTTCCCTATATTTTTTCCCCTACCAAACATTCAAAATCTGTCTTATGAGTGAGGTATTTTTTTTAAGCAATGAAGACAGGAAAATAAAGAAAAATATCCTCTTTGAAATATCTTAAGGCAAGTTGGAAATCAAGTCTTTTTTTCATATAAACATGGAAGGGCATTTTTAAACGTTTACAGACCACCTTGAATTATCTTTAGGATAAAAATGGCAGGTAACAAAGATATCAAACAATGGCTCATGACTGAAAGTAGAATAAACACTGGTATTGTTCCGTATCTTAAATATATATCTAGCTCCAGTGAATGAAGAGGAAAAAGTAGGTTAGGAAGAGCTACATTCAGTCATTCATAAATATTTATTGATTATAACCAAACAACTCATAACCAGAATATATGTCAAAAGTGCTTTCAAATCATTTAAAAAATGTAATAATAGGAAAATGGGTTAAACACTTAGGTAGACACTTCATTAAAAGAGAAATTGAAGTTGCTAACAGATAAACAAAAAGGTACTAAATGTTTCTCGAATCAGAAATGTAAATTTAAAGCAAAATGATTTAAGCTTGGCTAAAATAAAAGTCCAGGTGATAAAGTAGAGCAATATACTATTTGGTGAGAAAGGAACTGGTATAACCAATTCAGGGAAGTTTCACATTGCTCAGTAAATTTGAAATTACACATACTCTATGACATCGCAATTTCACACTTAGGTATGGAGTTTATATAAGATCCTGTCTAATCATAAAGGGAGAGCCACTTCTACAAGAATTTTCAGGGTAGCCTTGTTCAATAAAGCTGCAAACTGAAGACAATGAATGCCCATCAACAGCCAAAAGGTTCAAAAAACTGCAATATGTTCATATAGTGAAATATCATATAGCATAAAATCAACACACTACAGCTACATGCAAACAGATGAATCTTAGAAAAACATTGAGAAAACGAAGACCCAAGAGAATATGTACTACATGATTCTAATTTAAAACAGGCAAAACTTAACTAACTATAGGGCTTAGCAATATATACTTAGGTGGTAGAGCCATAAACAAAAGCAAGGGAGTGATTACCACAATAGAGAGGAAGGTAGTAATTATGGACAGAAAGGGAAAAATGAGGACTTCTGAGGTGCTGGCAAAGTGGTGTTTCTTTTTTCTTTTTTAAAAGATTTTATTTTTTTCTTTGAGAGAGAGCTAGAGAGAGTGCGTGCACACAAGCAGGGGGAGGGACAGAGAGAGAAGCAGACTCTGCTGAGCAGGGAGCCCGACCGAGGGCTGGATCCCAGGACCCCAGGACCCCAGGATCATGACCTGAGTCAAAGGCAGACACTTAACTGACTGAGCCACTCAGGAGCCCTCAAAGTACTGTTTCTTGATCTGGGTGGTACAACAGAGGGATAAGCTTCATAATTTGGTGATCTGTGTACTTACATACTTTTCCTTATATTTCATACTGCAAAAGATTAAAAAGAAAAATCCTAAAGGGAACTGAGAAATGTGGAATAGCTGAAAATACAAAAGAAGTGAATGATTCAAAAAAGACAGAAAGACAGAGATTCATTGAGCACCTTCTACATGCTAGGAACTACGTTGGGTGTTGAGGACTTGGTGTAAAAAAGAGACATAATCTCTCCAAAACTCCGAAAGGAAGGTCAAACGAATCATCATGAAAATCATATTTAATTAAAAACTGATTGCTATGAAGGAAAAGTTCACAGTGCTTCAAGACACACTGACACACTGAGTTTTAGGTGTCCGGAAGGCTTCACCGAGATACAATACATAAGCTCAAACTTTAATAATAAGCCTAAATTAATCTGGGAGAGAAGGAGGAGGTGAGTATTCTAGGCAGATGGAATAGCACACATAAACCAAGGAGGTAAAAGCAAGTTGATGCCCACCAGGCACTAGCAGCAGGTCGGTGTGGTTAGACTCAGTAAAGTACGGTCCCAGACGAAGATGAAGAAGTAGACGTGGGCAAATCATGGAGGAACTTGTAGCCATACTAAGAATTGTGAGATTTTATCTCAGGAGCAATGGAAGGCATTGAAGATTGTTGTTTTGTTTTGTTTTTGTGCAGAGTAGTGACAAGTTCCAACTCATCGTTCAAGATCACTTTGGATGCTACATGAAGAATGAATGGCAGGGAGCAAGGAGGCTACTGCGACGGTCTGGGCAAGTAGTGATGAGGACTTGCCTGGAGTGAAGGCCCGGAAAATGGGCTTGGGGTTAAGATTACAGTGTATCCTAGAAGGCTACTGAGCACGCTTACAGCATGGATGTGGCAGGTGAGGAACTTGCCCCATCACTGTTTTGGGCAACCGGAGGGATGTAATGGATGGACAATGCGGGAGGAGCAGGATGAAACAAGGACTCAGGGCAATCTTGTCTTTTGACATTTAAGTAGAGGTGATCGGCGGTTAGTAAGCCTGAACTTGAGAGACAGGGTTGGGTTGAAACTCAGGAACTGTTGCAAACGGACGATATCTGAAGTCCTGGGAACGGACTTAAGGTGAAAATACAGAAGGGAAAAAAGGTCTAAGTACAAGACCGTTCCGTGAGGAGCACTCAGGAATCAGGTAGAGGAGACTAGAAGGAGCTATTAACAGATGACCGAGTAATAGCAACGTATGACACGGAGGACAGTGACCCGGCTAATGAGCCTGGCCTCTCCGTGTAGCGCAGGTGTGAAAGACAGTCTTTGTTAGTAATGATCATATACGGGAAGTACTGACCGTTCATTTTCTAAACGTTGTGAAATATTCACACTTTTCTGCAACAAACAGACTCAAACAGAATGTATCTTCCCTTACCTGGGCTCATTTTCCTATGTTTCCTCTATCTTGCTTAATGCTATTACTTACATGGCTTCACCTCTCCTGTACGTGGTCAATTCTGCTAATAAATTCATAAACATTTTTAATTTGCCCTCTTTTATGTTTATGATTCCTGTGGTTCTAGTTACACTACCTAAAGCACAGTTCAGCTCACTTTACTCTGTGTACAGAGGCATCAGCCTCTGAGCCTGTAAGTTTAATGAGCACCTACCATGTGCTAGCCACTCTTAAAAGATGTGGGATTTGTTCTTGCACGGAATTCCTGCCTCTGTGGAACTTACTTTCTAGTAGGGAAGCCTGTTGCTCAGACATTAATGAGGCACAAGCTATAATGCTAGGGAGTAATGAGTGCTATGAAGAAAAATAAAGCAAAAAGATTATGAGGGAAAGAAAATAAAGCATAGTTGTGTCTCTCCATCACCAACTATGCCTCTAGCAAGTTCCACACGCAGAAGTATTTGTCACTTCACCACTTTTTGCCTTTCCTCCTAGTACTTTTCTTCTGGCCTGTAAACTGTAGGAGGCAGGGATTACAATCCTCTGTGACCTCCAGTTCCTCTCATCTTGCAGATACTGAATTCAAATGCACCATTTTTTTTACAAAGTCATGAGTGTTCCTAAAAGATGCTGAAAAATCTTAATTGACTCTAAATGATTATCAGCAACAATTAAAATGTAATCAAAATCTCTAATTTGCTCCTATTTTTCCTGCTATGGCTATTTGCTTCTGTTTATTTCTTAGCTATGACATATGGTCCTAGTAATGTTTATAAATTAAGTTAATGTATATCAAGATGGCAAATCACACTATGTCTGCATTACCACTTCTGTTCTCTGGCTCGATGGCCTGTCACCTTTATTAAGGAGCACAGTCTGCCAGTGTTGGCTAAATTTAGTAAAGCAATAAATTGTGCTTGTGTTGACTCTCTCATTTCTAAGTAAAACTGCTGTATTTTCAATGTAATTTTGATGGCTAGAAGTCATCAAACATTAATCCTAAGGGTAAGAGAATAAATTTCAATACTGGCACAATTAGCCAGCTGATGAAGGTAACTACAGTTGGTTAGCATGGGCAAAGAGCCTCTGGTGGAATGTCTATCATGAAAAAGCTCCTTGGGATGTTGTGTATCCTTCCTGGCTAACCTCAACCTCTCTGACACCATCTCACTTCACAGACATGAAAGCTGATGTGCACAGTGATTACTTCACTTGTGAAAATTATATGGGCAATAAGACGCAAAGCCAGGATTAGAATTCAGAACAGCTCTCTCTCTGGTATTTCTGAAACTCCACCTCTACAAAATCTGTGACATAGGGCAAGCAAGACTGAAGGATGTTGTGTTAAGCAAAGTTAAAGAAGATAACTTCAGAATTGCTTAAAATCTAGAATATGTTGATGCATGCTGACATGCTCTAAAAGAAGTACCCAGGATTTTCAGATGTATTTGGTGAATAATTTTTTTAACAGAGCACTTATTAATGGAGCATAATGGAAAAGAGTTTGGGGAACGTAAATCTGCCTCCTTTATTTTCAATCTTTTGACTTCAAAATATATGCCCAGGATGCACAGTTTACATATTATAAAGAATCTCTGAATTGATTTTACTTAATCTACTAAATAACAGAAGTTGTGGGGGAATTATTGATTTATAGTTAGTGGTG
Organism: Canis lupus baileyi; assembly: GCF_048164855.1. Lineage (NCBI taxonomy): Eukaryota > Metazoa > Chordata > Mammalia > Carnivora > Canidae > Canis > Canis lupus. The sequence continues at coordinate 799,354 of NC_132859.1, forward strand.
TAGGTCAGGTCCTCTGAGTTCATTACCCAAATGTGATATTTTGATCACTTAGGAATATTGGCCATTGCAGCATATTTTTACAGATACAAAAATAAATTGTGTTTAAAGTAGCTATAACATTAAGCAAGTTAATGGCATGTTTTTTAATAGACTGAAGGGAGCTTTTAAAGACATCCACATTCTTAGAATTAAGTCGTTTTATTCCCATTTCATGATGAAGGCATTTGAAATCTGCATTTCTGGCAAGTATGTTTAAATTTTAATTCTTCCTTTGACAACACGAATATTTGATTTCAATTGCTTTAAAACAAACTCTAAAAATCAATAACAAAAAGGACAAAGTAGTTTTGAGACTGTGATAAAAATAGGTACTAAAATGCTACTGGTTATACAGGATCTGTGGTGAATAGGTCAGCTCAAGGTCCCAGGTAAACATCTTGTTTGTGTCCTGAAGCCTTGTTTTCTGCATGCCTTATGCTCTCAGTAGGGTCCTCCTACTCGGGTCTAAACATGGGGCCACTGCACCCTATCGATCTTCTTTAAATCTCCAGAATAATAAATTTCAAGGCAACACAGCAGAAGCCGACTAAAGCCCTTTAATTACATCACTGCTGAAAGGAAATCATTGATCAATGGCATTATGGGAAAATAAACTGCCCCCCAAACCAGATCAAAGTCAATAAAATAGCTGACTAGCTGCCCCATTTGGGACTTCTGCTAGATTAGTGCTTGTGGACAAGCAAAAGGGATGATTCTAATGCATGCTGCTTACTGTCTTTTTGAAGCTCTCCCTGGCAGGTGTCATGCTCTGAGCATGGTTTTTGATTACTCTAATTAAATATAATATTATCAACAGATCTTCATATTGATCCTTAAAATCCCCCCCTTCTAAATGAAAAATTAAAAGCCTAGAGAGAGGGCCTCATAGGGTACCAGGTTATTTGAATGATTTTACCCCTTTATCAATTTTCTTCATGTTGAATTATTCTAATATTTATCAATATCAAGGTACCCATTAGCTTAGAAATTGTAAGTAATGTGCAAAATGAGTAATTTCATGACTTGTTCTTCCTGAGATTAGAAAAATTTGGTTTACACGAAGTTACAATCCTTGGCTAAAGTCTAAATAAATCATTTTTCCTATTAAGTGTTGCTGACCATGCCAGTCACTATTCTTTATTGATGATGTTATTTAAACACATTGTCAAATACATGTAACTCAATATGGCAAAGAAATCTTTTCTATCAGGTAATTAGTTCAGAAAACTGTAAAAACATTTTAAGAAAATAATTTTATAATAGCTTATGAACATCTGTTTACAGTTTTCAAATAGGCAAAACAATTTAAATGTTTAATGTCCTATTAATTCCACACATGAACATTTCAAGATGTACTCTTCTACTTGATTAAGAATAATAATCTGCAAACAAATTTGAAAGCTTCAAATCTCTTTTCAAAAGGAAAGAATATAAATTTAGAACATTTAAATATTTATAAACTTATTGGCACTTTAGTATTATTATATCATAAATCGTAACGCTACCTTTAAAGTAAATTGGAGAATTTTGAGAATAACTTAAATTTAAGAACATACAAAAGGAAACCTAAAATATCAGATACAATGACTCATTTATGGGTATTACTTTTGCAACTCGACCCAGGAAAAGCTAATAGCCATGCCTTCTTCCATTCTACATTTCTTCTTATTCATTCCCTATTCCCTCAGGTGGTTCTCATTGCTAATGCCCAAATGGCATCAACCTGTTGTTTAGCACATCTATGAAAAGGCTAGCCTGCTGGCTAATTTACCAAGGGATTAAAGGCCTGAAACCACTTCAATCTGCTACTTTGTTTCCATGTAAAAGCCTTACCCATGACACCAGTTCCCCATGTTAAAACTGAAAATCTCTTTAAAAGAAAGAAAAATTCAATGTGAGAACTGTTTAAGAGAGAAATTGTATGCCAAAAATAATATTCTGCATCCATGAACACTGCTATAAAATTGCATTCTGTTGGTCAAGTCCTGCATTATATACTAAAATGAATTTCAGATATCAAATGTTTACCATTTCATAAAATTAAGAGAATTAACACAGGTACCGATGGTCGTAGGAGGGAATATTGGGGGACCATGAGGATTAATGTAAAGCTAGATATGGATAGATATACTTCATTATTGCAGCACACTATTTAATTAAAATTCATATTTGTGTGTATTTTGTTGAATGTAAAACATTATGGTAACTGCATTAATCCACACAGGAAAACAGAAAGCAAAGAGGCAACTTCCTGAGTTTTTGATTTAGTAAAAATAAAGACCTCAAGGTTCATTATTCTCACAAGAATTGATAAGCACACATATCAATTAATTTTTCTACATGAAAAATATCTGCTCGCTCTATATTTTAAATCAGAACAAGCTTTAAGTTGATACATTTTATGCAAAACACATTTACAGTTTTTCCTATTCAGTTAAAGTTTATCGTCCAGTAAAACTCATAGCAGTATCTTCCTTTAATAACTTTGTTAGTTCATAAAAACCATTATAATAGCACAAAACCTGTGCTAAGAGGTGCCATTAAAACACTGAAAAAAAACCCCATATTTTTAAGGTGTATTCATTACCTAATTTGAACGAAAGCAAACTGAACTGGAAAAAAAAATGTAGGGAACCTGTATTTATGTCTTATTGGAGAATAAATGACTAAAATGAAAGCACATATTCATTACATCCTTGCTACAGGTCAGTAAATCTGTTTTACCAATGACTTCAGGACTATCAGAATTAAAGTAGAACTGTATATTAGAGAGGATAAGTTTCCATTTTAAAGTAATCAATTTTCTCTAAAAAATTTTTTCCCAGTCAAAAACAAATTTCAGTAAATTGACTAGACAAGCCATTATTTCACAATATTTCTCTGATGTTTATTTATTATAACCCTGAGAAGTGAGTGAGAAAAAAAGCACAATGACAAAACAGTTGACCCAATAAAAGCTAAATTATGAAGTAGTTTATAGCTTATAGGAGTGACCTGGAATAGATCATTGAAAGGGAAGACAAATATTATTGTTTCTCTCTTCATTTCTTTACTGTCATGACTAGTGTCCCCTGAACCTATTGGTGCCAACAGCGCAGATTTGCTGGAATGAAAAACAATGCCAGCAATGGATATGTCGTGCCAAAGGCTTAAGAGAAAATGAATGTGCTCTAAGTTAGGATCTGTATGATATTCAAATTCAAAGTACTTCACATAAGGACAGGACACTCAAGGTCCCATTTCAATCACAATTTTATTATAGTGACAAATATGAAATTCTGACTGCCAATAAAAATACTGAATTTGATGTAGTTCTGTGCAAAATTCATGGCCTTGAAAGATATTCTACAAACTGTCACCCCCAAGGACCATAATGGATTTGTCTTTAAAGAAAAATGTTTAGAGTATGAATTACCAAATATATTTTATGTAAGTTTTCACATTTTAAATCAAGAATTGTAAATTATTTTCTCAGTTGACATTTATTGACAAAATTAACATTAAGTGGAATTTTCAGATTCCCCTTAATCAAGAGTTATATAATAATGAAATCTATTTTAAGTATTTATTTTCTACCAGAACTAATGTGAATTTCTTTCACAGAACAGTATGTTGAATTTTATATGATACAAATGAAAATTATTTAAAAATTCTACTTAAATTGCTCATAAAATATAAGCACATATATGTTAATAATACTATAAAAAGTAATGATTTTAACTTTAGCCTTTAAACAATAGAGAAAATGGTTTAGTGGCTTTCATTTATTTTTTTAAGTCGAGCAAAAATATAAACTAGAAAAACAGGGTGGTTTCTTCCAAATTTATATCTTTACTGGGGTATATTTTCTAAACACTAAATTCTTGAGGCATAAAACAACTGCTAAATTTTACTTCTGATTAAAATTAGAAATAAACAGATATTTCACTGTCACATCCTTATCTTCACAGAAGCGCTTACTTTTTTTTTACTTAAAGAAAAAAGAGAGAATAAGCTATACAATGGCGAATGATTTCTACCATCCCCCATAATTCACCAAAACCAGACTGCTTCTGTGTCTCTAAAAAAGGAAGGAAGACATTGGATGCAAAGCTTCAACAAACTATTATTACACGCTTTTCCAGTCCATTAAAAGAAAGTAATTTAATCAGTTTATAGTTTCTCAGGAAAATCTCATTCAGAGAAATTTTATTGCCAGCTATCTAAATAGTAAATACCTATTATCCTCTCAAAATGAGTTTTTGCTTGCCAAGGGCAAACCCATTGCTGTTATTGTAGAGCTCTGTCAGAGAAACAAGAAGTTAAAAAGGTTATAAAGATACCATTAACGTCATGGGACTGTCTTGTCAAGACTCAAAAATACTTAGTAATTGAGGGTTTTATTCAAAGTGTATTAGCACCCACATAAACAGCACAGTTAATATGATGCTTTAGGCTTTATTTTGTTACAGCCCAGCAAAATCACCTACAAACGGCTGAATGCTGTAAATGTATCTGCTGGAGAGCACAACTCATTTTATCATCTGGTTCTAGCATGAGTCTTTGAAGAAAATGTCAATAACATACACACAGCTTAAAGGCAAATTTAGATCCAACCAATGAGAACAACAGAAAAAAAAAGCAAAAATGATAACTAATTGGTCCTAACAGCATGTGCCTTTGATAGAAGTATGAGGGTAAGCAAAGGGCAAATGCTCTTTATTTAATTTATATATTCTAATTTTAAAAGAAACTGCTACAGTATAGTTTACATTAATGTTCATTAATATACCAAACTATGAATGATTTCACTGAAACAACAGACAATAAAATAATTCTACCTGTCATTTTACTTGTCAATCCACTGATTTCCAGAAATAAAATGATCTTCTATGCCAACTGACTGATTTTAAAGCTATTTACAGAGAAACTATTCTACTACAATTTTTTACATTTAGTAAATCCATAATACAACCCTTGAACTTATTCACCTGTCAGCTCTAACAATTATATAACCAATAAACATTTAAAGAAAATCTTTAAGGATTTACCTGCCTTCAGTTTTTGAATTACTGATCATTCTATGCCTATACTTCCTTCTCTTCAGATCACTGTCAGTATAAATACAGAAATACAAAGTTTATAAAAAGTGGCCTGATGAGGGATTGATTTTTTAATAAACATCAATATTTACTTTTAATAAGTCAAATATAAGCAGAGTAGAAGAGTGAGAAAAAGGTCTCAGTAATATATCTTCTGACTGGGGAAGAAACTGGATGGTTAAACTTTAAGAGCAGCACATTCAAGTGAATGACGGAAGCATAGAAATAATTAAACTGTAGCTACAGTTACTCAAGGTAGATGGAACTAACCCAAACAAGACCGCTGGGGAATGAATTCCTTTCAGCCGTCAAAGCCCAGCTCTGTACCGCTCCCTCCATTCATTTTTTCTAGACTACTTCCACTATCCCTTTCCCCTGCACCTTATATAAAATTCTATTATCCTTAGTACAGTGAGTGTCTTCAGACAGGGAGTGTGAACTGTTCATTTCTGGATACTTATGACCTGTCGTGTTATCTACGCATAGAGTAACAGTCAAAAAAATGTTCATTAAATTGGCAATTAGGCCATGATTTTATTTGGACTCCAAATCATGATGATTTGTTTCTGTGAAATGGTCAAAGACCTTATCATATAGTTTTCAGTGGCTCTCCATACCTCTATTTATTAAAGACAATTATTAAACACGAACATCTTACATATAAGACATAAGACCATTTGCCCTTTGCTTACATCTTAAGTATATTACTTCACTTTAAAGAAATCTAAAGTGATTCAGAAATGATGCTTCTGGAATCTACTCACTTAGTTAAGTTTATTAAATGCCTTATTTGCTTACAGGAAAAGCAGTTAAAGATACTGATCTTAAAGCTGCTGTATAAATGATCAAGCCTTAAAAGTTTAGGAAGTAAAAGAGAATACTCAGGATTTGCAATTTCTTAGTAACTTCTTTTAGTTCTCAGGGCAACCTGATTTTCATCCAGATTTTTCTCTTTCCTGTCCCAAACCATAAGTAAACAAATAAAGAAATGGTGAGGGGAGCTGTTACACGGTTCCAGTCTGGAAAAACAGATTTCACTTCTGGGAGGGCTGAGGGAACATGTGGGTACAAACAGGCAAAAGGCTGTCAATCTGGTGATATCTTCCTTCTCTGAAAATCCAGAGAGGAATCATGAAACATCTTTGCCAACGATGACTCCATAGTACATCTTTACAAAGGTAAATTCCAGTATTTGCTGACAAACCTGATAAAAATATCTCTCTGAGATTCCATCATTTAGAAGATTAGTAAACTGGGTGTGGATGCCCTTTATCAGTATCTTCCGTTCCTCATTAGTCTACTTTTGAAGGAAGACTAATTTTCTAAATTCCAAAAATAGTACTTGCTTAATGGAGGAAAATAACCAAATAATATAGAAGCGTATGAAGTAAAATCTGAACATCTCCACACTTACTCCCATTTTGCAGTATTCGTAGCCCCTCCTTAACTCTGCGGAAGAGGAGGTAGTGCTCACAATGGGTAAGAACAGGCCCTAGAGCTAGATGTTTACTGGAATTATCTACGATGATGAAAATGTTCTGGATTTGTGCTGCCCAAATAAGGTGCAAAACGGTTAACTAACAAACAAATAACTGTTCAACATGTACAGAAAAGGACCTGGCTAGACCAGAATTATCCTCTAAACTATAGCACTAGGGGATCCCTGGGTGGCTCAGCAGTGGAGCACCTGCCTCCAGCCCAGGGCGTGATCCTGGGTCCCGGGATCGAGTCCACATCGGGCTCCCTGCGTGGAGCCTGCTTCTCCCTCTGCCTGTGTCTCTGCCTCTCTGTGTCTCTCATGAATAAATAAATAAAATCTTTAAAAAATAAATAAACTACAGCACTAAAAGGCTTGCCCTTGTTAATTAGTAAGGAAAAGCAGCAATCGGTATCAGAACTCATTCCACGTAAATTTGTAGAACGCTGTATACAGGTATGTGGAGTCAGTTTTATTGTAGAGGGCGAGTTCAGTCATTCCCTGCAGAGCTTTTTGTCATCTTCATCTCAAAGAACCCTTCCACAGTATAGTTTCCTTCAGCTAACAGAAGAGATATTATCTTACCATTAGTGTCAAGGTTCTCTAGATGGGCAAAATAGGAAAACAGTGAACTTTTTCAGAATTCTGGTTTAATAAGGCTTATTTCTCTCTAGGTGTGCTTTATGTTATAAATGATCCATACTTTATATTATAATTCATTGCACTTGCCTCCACTAACCTGTGAAAAGTATCTGAAACTAGACATTTTTGGAATGCCAAAGCTTCATTTCACTCTGATTTGACCCACAAAATACGGGTACTAAGTCAAAGTACCAGTCTATCATTTTACTTCTCCAAAGTCTTGGATTAGGCCTGGGCCATGTTGATTCCATTCCCTGACACCCACTACCCTTTCTGCCCGTGAGTAATCCAACTTTAAAGTTCTGTCTGTCAACAATAAATTCGCAGAGATCCCAGAGACAGTTCCTGGCAAGGGAATACTTACTTCCACCTAGCAGCTAGCCAGCTAAGGTAGGTAGGTAGATGGATAGGTAGGTAGGTACGTAGCTAGCTAGCTAGATCCGTATGCAGACAAAGAGCCGAGTTTAAGAGAAAGGGTCTCACTTCTAGCTCCTCATGTTTTTACTTTTAGTACAAGTCTAAGTGCAGAAGCACATCTTTTCTTTCTCCTGGCAGTTTTTTTTTTTTAAGATTTATTTATTTATTTATTTATTTATTTATTTATTTATTTGAGAGAGCGTGCGTGCACGAGCAGGGGAGGGGCAGAAGCAGGCTCCCCACTGAACAGAGAGCCTGCCAGGGGACATGTCCCAGGACTTCGGGATCATGACCTGAGCTCAAGGCAGATGCCTAACCCACTGAGCCACCCAGGTGCCCCTTTCTCCTGGCAATTCATCGGTATTTTCGGCATAGATATCCTCAACCCCTCATATGAAGAATGTTCCCTTGCTACAAGCTCTGAGGTGAGAAAAAAAAAACAATACCAGAAGGTGATAAGGAATGTTCTTCTACTACGTTTTTTTTCATAAATACCAATTATGACTCATGATAATGCTAAACTACCAAAAAGATAGGTGGAACAGAGATAAAGAGAATAAATGCTTATAAAGTACAAAGGAAAAACAAAACAAAACAAAAAACTGTGAAAGCTATAGCCTCTCTTGGGAAGAAGGAAGGGGAAATAAATAACAGTTCTAAAAAATAAATGCCACAATGATACTATCATAGAGAATACTGTGATATATTATAAACTCATAATATTAGTATACACTATTTTGTGTTTTATATAATAATGACAACCCCTTACATTTAACTTTCATGTAGCTATACAGAGGAGGTATGCAATTGTAATTTGCACCTTAAAGATAGATCTATTACACAAAAAGTATATATAACAGTAACCAATTTGGGAGAGTTATTGTAATATACTTAATATTTTATACAAAAGAAAAAGTGGGTCATTTACATTAAGTATTCTTGAATATTCGGGGGCCAGCATTTATTCTTTCAGGTAATATCACCATGTGGGTACCAAAATTACAATGCACACAAATCCACTCATCAAATAAATTTCTCTTGTACACAGGATAAACAATTTAATAAATTAAAATTAGAAATAACCATGTTCTTTGATGAATCACTTTCATGAATACTACTCATGCCTGACTTTTAATCAACCTCTTTACTTCTCAGTGCCCTTATCTGTACTCTGGGGACAATAATATTGTTCTATTTTTTTCTTAAAATTGTTGTAAGATAGGAGACATTATATGTAAAGTGGTCAGTACAATGCCTAGTAAATTATAAATACCTAGTAAGGCAGATACTACAAAAAGCAATACTTGTTAATACTATCATTACATTTAACTTACTTATTTTCAATCTGACTTTGTTTGGGTTTGTTATTTTAAGATCTCTTCTACTGTTTTTTTTTTTTTTTCTTTTTAAGATTTTATTTATTTATCCATGAGAGACACAGAGAGAGGCAGAGACACAAGCAGAGGGAGAAGCAGGCTCCATGCTGGGAGCCCGATGTGGGACTGGATCAGGCCCTGAGCCCAAGGCAGAGGCTCAACCACGGAGCCCCCCAGGTGCCCCAGATCTTTTCTACTGTTACATAAAGTGTTACATGGGAGCTGCCACAACATGGACACATGCTGCTCTTTCCTCCAACTTTCTTGATTGCTCACTTTCCCCATTTGGAAGGCTCAGGCCAGGCCCAAGATCACCAGCTTGGTCAATAGCTGTGCAGGTAATAAACCTGGCTGTGTCCAGGCTCCACTTTACTGAACTCAATTTTGTAGTTCTGAATTCACTATTCGTCCATGAAAGGACTTCTGGTATAGTATTTCCCTTTTGGCTTTAGGCCTTGAGGCACTAATTTGACCTAACACTCTTCCAATTGTCACCTCACAGAAGGTGTTCAAGGACTGGGAAATCTCTGTTTCTGGCCACAGGCCCTGAGATTACCATCCCATAATCAATCCTTTATAGGAAGACTGCTACTCAAATCCATTATTTGAAGAAATTTTGCCTAAGCATATTTATTAGATTAGATTAAGATACCCAGAGGGAAACAAAGTTCTCGAACAGTGATTCTCAATGGGCATGGTAACTGTCCCTAAGGCACTCTGGAGATTTGTGATGATGTTTTTACTTGGAGTGACTTGGAAGAGACATGTGGCATTAAGTAGGCACAGGTCAAGGATTCTAAAGTTCCTGCACTGCTCTAGAAAGAATTATCCTCTGTTCCACATGACGTTTGAATGCCTTACCAGACATACATGTAGATGAAAATGGGTAGATGAAAAGACATGGCTTTTTATAATTAGTTGAGTTTGGAATCTAATTACATGTAACCACAAAGTATTTTTTGACATGGCTGAACTCATGTTGAATTTTCCATGATGCAACTACTAGGCAGACATGAAAAGAAAGTGATTTCTTTTTTTTAATGATTGATTGGTTGATTGATTAGAGAGAGCATGAGCAGGAGGGACAGATGGAGAAGGAGAGAGAATCTCAAGCAGACTCTGTGCTGAGTGCAGAGACCAACTCAGGGCTTGGTCTCACGACCCTAAGATCATGACCTGAGCCAAAACCAAGAGTTTCATGTCTCCCTTAAATTAGTGAGGAAACTATTTATTTTTAAAAATTGTGTGTATAGAGGTGCCTGGTTGGCTCAGTAGGAAAAGCAAGAGTTGATCTTGGAGTTGTGAGTTTGAGCCCCACATTGGGTGTAAAGATTACTTAAAATATTAAAAAAAAAAAAAAAAGTAAAATTGTGTGTACAAATAACTTATATTTTCTACAACATTTTATTTTGGGAAAGTAAAGCAGATGCTACAAAATATTTATCATAGAAAGAAACTAGTAGGACCTACAGGGTTGGGAAACACGACCTAGAAAGAAGTCACACTACTCTCCTTTCCTATTGTTGAGTCAAAAATCACTGAACATATTAAGTCTTTGTTCATTGTAGGGAGTAATTTTTTTTTTTTAAAGGTTTTATTTATTTGAGAGGGACAGAGAGAGATCATGAGCGGGGGAAGGGGCAGAGGGAGAAGTAGACTACGCACTGAGCAGGGAGCCTGACTCTGGGCTCAATCCCAGGACCCTGAGATCATGACCTGAGCTGAAGGCAGACGCTTAAAAAACTAAGCCACCCATTGTACTTTCTTTGCTTTCTTACTAAGAGAACCCCACCAATCATATCAGTGAGACTGATCAGCAGAAAAAGATCTGGGAAACGCAGTGATGGTGTCTTTTTTGAGAGAGACAAGAATTCTAGAAAAATATACAATTGATGAAATAGTGATGTAAATTTATGATTAGTAGGGAAATCTTCAGTGGACAAGTGAAATGTCTAGGGAGTTCAAAGGGAAGGGGAGGCAAAATCAGCCTTTAATGCCAAGTTCCATTTATTCTTCCCTAATTTCACTAGTTAGAGCTAATCATTCTTTCTATAATCCATTGTCCTTACCGCTCATTTGTACAAAGAACTGGGTTATGTAACTGTCTGTATCTGTTCCTCTAACTTGGCCATAAACTTCTTGGGTAGATCATATTGAAGACTGATTTTGTCTCCCATAATGCCTGGTAAATTGTCAAGTATATGTATATTTGTGATTAGATCCTAGTAATGTTGCCATTTTAAATCAACGAGACCTTTGACAGGTCCTGCAACTTCTCTCAGCTTTATTTCCTCATGTTTAAAAATGGGAATATTAATATCTGAATTAGTTATTTCATGACAGTATGTGAGATACATGAAATAATGTAAGGGTTGATGTTTTAAAAATGGTAGCATAATCCATAAATGTAGAGTGATATTACTATTAATATATATAGATCATTTTTCTATAAATATATTAAAATTCAATACACTGTATAAAGTGATTTCATGTCTAGCACTAATTTCTTAAAAATAAAATAATTTATCTCCAATTTTAATGAAAACCAGAGAGAAAATTAATCAAGAAAATTTTACATTATATTAATGTTTGATGAAAAATATCTATTTGAGTAGTAAAGGAAGCATCAATAGCAGTCAGCTAACATCTGACAAAGATCAACAAACATGAATATTGTGCTGGGTAAATCTTCCCAATCTAGTTTTTATTTCACTTCTTCATACTTATTTGCTATTGACTTCAAGCACATTAAATGAAGTTTCTTAGCCTGCCAAGATGATAGATAACATTTCTGTGCATTCTTTTTTATCACCATGGCCATTTTTAGTGTATGTGTGGGTATTTGTGCATGTGTATGTATTGATGTCTTTGAGACACCAGACATGGCTTAGACATGTATTAATAACCTCTAGTGAGGACATATAGACATCTAATTTTGCAAAGGCTCATTTCACAAAACATACTATGCATCAAGTCAAGATTTTATTTTTAACATAAATTTTTAAGATACAAAGGGAAAAAAACTAAATCCTTACTTATCTTTATCCTTGGTCACATGCTAAAGGTTATCTTGACATTTGTCTGGATTTAAAATATAAGCAATATCAATACTTAAAGTATTTTCTGTAATAGAAAATACAGTTTTTTTCCCACCTTATTTCACAGTAGTTTAAATAATTAACAAAGATATTAAGGCATCCTATCCAGTGACAAACTATGGAATTTTAAATGCAAACACTGTAGATCACCAGTTTGGTATGGATGATTCATCCTTACACATTCTGGTTGGCTTAACATACACAATATTTTTGATAAGCTAAAGGAACTACCTTAAGACTGTTATCACTATTATTTGATCATAGATTGCTTTCTATTTCTTACCAAACTCCAACATGCTTTTTAAAATCCCCAAATTGGGACCCCTGGACAGCTCAGTAATTGTCTGCCTTTGGCTCAGGGCACGACCCTGGGGTCCTGGGATCCAGTCCCGCGTCGGGCTCCCTACATGGGGCCTGCTTCTCTCTCTGCCTGTGTCTCTGCCTCTCTCTCTCTGGGTCTCTCATGAATAAATAAATAGAATCCTTAAAAAATTAAAAATGAATATATAAATAAAATCCCCAAATTGCTTAATCTGCATTGTAGGTCAAAAGTTGGAGTGATCTAGAACCCAAAGCCATAGAAAAGAACCAAATGGAGGTGGGAATCCTCTCTGATTAGATACTTTGATGATTGTATGTGATTAAATGGCTTTTAATTGCCTGTAGTACTCAGAGAATGAGACAGGTTTAGCAGATAGTCCTGATATTTTTATTTGAGGCATATATATAAGTAGATCTTTGCCTAATTACTCAGAGGTCATATTTATGTAATAATTCAGTTGACATACTATAAACTCTCCTTAACAGTTAATCTTAGAAATGATAAATATACATGGAAATTCTGGTGAATTCTAAAAATCTGTAACATATGACATATATAACTTCACAATGAATGTTCACTTTATGTGCTCCAAAAGAAATACTCAATTGGGATAAGAGGCAGAAAGTTTAAAAAACAAAAAATTTCCTTTTCAAAGACCTCTAGGATTCATTAATTTAGTCTCTGTATAATCTAGGATATAAAATTTCTGTATTATTTCTTTTTTCTGACACCATTTTTAGAGAGAGCACTATAATTTATGATTTTATCTTATCCCAAAGCTATAAATATGACAATACATTCTTTCAGTCTACCTTGCAGCCAGGACTATTACAATTTCTGCATACTTTCTCAATGTTGGTTGAAAACTAAATCAAACATTATTTTTCTTAATGAAAAAGTCACCAACAAATGTATGTCACATGTGAGTTTGGGTTATATTACATTTTGTTATATAAACAAAGAAATAGCATGTACTTCATGTTGTTGGTTTTTTCCCCCCATAAATGAAATGTTTCCTAGTTCACTGTTATTTGTTCAAATATTCATTTTTATTTCATGTACTGCTATAGACAATGAAGTCATTCTTTTCTATGATTTCACTATGACAGGTAATGAAACAATTTTTTTCCTGATCTAGTAAACATGACTGAAACTACAGTCTTCGGACAACTACATTAAATAACTGATTAGGGAATTTAAGATTATGTAATTTCCCAAATAAGTGACTAGCTCCAAATTTTTGTATCATAAACATACAGATATTGCAAATAGACAAGGGAGTAGGATGGGCAGGGCACTATGTGGAAGAACTATTCCTCATCTCTCTTTTCTAAGTCTGCATTTTCTAGATAAAGAAAGGTTCAGGGAAGTTAAACAATTAGGCTACTAACAATGAATTACATTTCCCCAATGACAAGTGATGCGGATCATTTTCTCATGTGTTTGTTGGCCATGTGTAGTAGGTCTTCTTTGGAGAAATGTCTGTTCATGTCTTTTGCCTGCCCATTTCATGATTGGATTGTTTGTTTCTTTGCTGTTGGGTTTAATAAGCTCTTTATAGATCTTGGATACTAGCCCTTTATCTGATAGGTCATTTGCAAATATCTTCTTCCATTCTGTAAGTTGTCTTTTAGTTTTGTTGACTGTTTCTTTTGCTGTGCAGAGGCTTTTTATCTTGATTGCCATCAGGGAAATACAAATCAAAACCACAATGAGATCCCACCTCACACCAGTGAGAATGGGGAAAATTAACAAGACGGGAAACAACACATGTTGGAGAGATTGTGGGGAAAGGGGAGCCCTCCTGCACTGTTGGTGGGAATGTGAGCTAGTGCAGCCACTCTGGAAAACTGTGTGGAGGTTCCTCAGAGAGTTAAAAATAGACCTGCCCTACGACCCAGCAATTGCACTGCTGGGGATTTACTCCAAAGATACAGATGCAGTGAAACACCGGGACACCTGCACCCCGATGTTTCTAGCAGCAATGTCCACAACAGCCAAACTGTGGAAGGAGCCTCGGTGTCCATCAACAGATGATGGATAGAGAAGCTGTGGTCTATGTATACAGCGGAATATCACTCAGCCATTAGAAATGACAAATACCCACCATGTGCTTCGACGTGGATGGAACTGGAGGGTATTATGCTGAGTGAAGCAAGTCAATCTGAGAAGGACAAACATTATATGGCCTCTCTCATAGGGGGAATATAAGGAATAGTGAAAAGGGATCACAGGGGAAAGGAGAGAAAATGAGTGGGAAATATCACAGAGGGAGACAGAACATGAGAGGCTCCAAACTCTGGGAAACGAACAAGGGATAGTGGAAGGGGAGGTGGGCGGGGGGATGGGGTGACTGGATGATGGGCATTGAAGGGGGCACTTGACAGGATGAGCACTGGGTGTTATACTGTATGTTGGCAAATTGAACTCCAATAAAAGAAAGCAAGCAAGCAAAGAAAGAAAGAATAAACAGTGTATATATAAAAAAATAACAATGAATATGGGCACCTGGGTGGCTCAATGGTTGAGCCTTGGCCTTTGGTTCAGGTCATGATCCCAGGGTTCTGGGACTGAGTCCCACAATGGGCTCCCTGTGAGGAGCCTGCTTCTCCCTCTGCCTAAGTCTCTGTCTCTCTGTGTCTCTCATGGATGGATGGATGGATGGATGGATAGACAGATAGATAAAGATAGATAGATGATAGATAGATAGATAGATAGATAGATAGATAGATAGATGATAGATAGATAGATAGATAGATAGATAGATGATAGATAGATAGATAGATAGATAGATAGATAGATAGAGCTTTAAAAAAAAAAAAACTCAGCCAATGAATATGCAAACAAATAGGGCCAACTTCCATCTTGGGGGGGCGAAATAGACTGGTTGGAACTCAAATTCCAATTTCTATAGTATTTCTAAACTCAAGGAAAGAAAAAGTTGATGATGAACAACTCCACAGCCATAAAACTGTGGTGATAATCCATTCACTGAATACGAAATTTAATTGCTTAGTTATCTTTAGGCTAGAACATTAATGAGAAGTAAATGACAGTAAAACAAGAAAGTAACTCCAATACAGCAATATTTTTCTTATTTGTAAAAATACACATACATTAAGCACATAATCCCTATCCCTGGCCCCTTAAGACAAATGGAAAAGACATACAAAGGATTCACTCTACTACTACTATCTCTTCAACCTAAAGCTATCTGTTCTGATTTTTTTGATCATGTTCATCCTAAACTTTCACCTTTTTCTTTAGTAGATAATAATACAAACCTATAAAATGCAGTAACTTTATAAGCTCTAAAGAAGGCCTATTTAATAAAAAAAGAGAGAAACAGAGAGATGGAAAGCTGTATTTTTCTTTTTGAAAAATATAACTTATATCTCCAGTATAAATTGTAGACTCTGAAAAAACATAAATTATAATTAAGAAAATAAAAGTGCATAATTTTGCCATGCAAAAAAAAAAAAAAAAGACCTATTTGTAACTATTTATATACAATTCTGGTTTTCAGTAATCCAAAATTGTGTAATATTTTGAAGGATTAAAACATTAGTATTTTTCTTGATGTTATACTGTTTTTTCCATTATTCTAAAAAATGAAATGTGATTTGTGTTTTGATATGCTTCCAGAAAGTTATGTTTTGAATGAGACTCCAACAACAGACAGCAATTTGGCCACAGACAAAACTCTCTCCTCATCTCCATTTAAAAACCCTCGTAAGGTATGACTATCTTAAGTTGCATTTCCCAGTTATTGGGTTATTGTATTACTGGTGAGGCAAAGTAATCTGAATTTCCTCCAGAACTGATTTGGATCCAATTTACTTTCAGGTCTCTGAAAGTCATCTTCCAATCAAAAGGGCAAGGAGAAGGTGGGGGGGGTGCTCCTTAGGAAAAAGGATAGATGCGCCAGGGATGTCTTAGCCTGGACTGTCATAACAAAATGCCACAGGCTGAGTGACTTAAACAACAGAAATTGATTTTCTCACGGCTCTGGAGATTAACATCCAAGATCAAGGTGCCAGCACGGTCACATTCTTACCGGAGCTCTCTTCCTGGCTTGGAGGCAGCTATTTTCTCACTTTGCCCCAACAGGAGGGCAGGGTAGGCAGGGCAGGCAGGGCCAGTTCACTGGTATCTCTCCTTAGAAGGGCATCAATAGCATCACGAAGTTCCTACCTTTGTTACCTCATCTAAATCTAATTATTTCCCAAAGGCCCCATTCCTAAATACCATTACACTGGGGGTTAGGGCTTCAACATATGAATAGGGGGCCATGAAGATACCTTTCAGTCCATAGCTAGAGGATACAAGAGGCAAACAGGGCAGGCTGCAAGCCCGGTCCCAGCCCTTCTTGGATACTGACCACTTTCCTTTCTCCAGCAGATTTCCACTGCTCACCTCCCTTTTTCTCCTTCCAGAGACAAACCTGCTTTCTAAGGGCCTAACTTCTTCTCCAAGATAATTTATTTCAACTAGGACCTCCTCCCTCAATTATCTCAGAGAAAGGGACAAATAACGTAGCCAAGAAATGCCCTTTACCCTGGTCTGGTCTTAGGTGAAATGCATCTGAGGATAAATTACAGATAATAATATCTCACTTTAAAAAACAAAATACCAGGGGATCCCTGGGTGGCTCAGTGGTTTAGCACCTGCCTTTGGCCCAGGGGGGGATCCTGGGTCCCGGGATCGAGTCCACGTCGGGCTCCCTGCATGGAGCCTGCTTCTTCCTCTGCCTGTGTCTCGGCCTCTCTGTGTGTCTCTCATGAATAAATAAATAAGATCTTTAAAACAAACAAAATACAAGTAATAAGCTAGTATTTCAGAATTATACAGAATAGATATGTATATATTATTAATGCCACTTTGTCCGATCACTCAATTACTATCTTTGTGCTACATTAAGGTAATTATAAACACATAGCAGGCACTAAAAAAAGAAAAAACGTCCCTTCACTGACCTCCCTTGTCCTCTCCATTATATTCAGTTTTATTACTTCAGACTATTTTGCCAAAGTGGCTCTTTGGATATCTTCTCTGTGGGACTAAAGGCCTGGGAGTAAATATTTCCCTGTTGCTACTGATTCATCTAGCAACATAACTGTTGGCTCTGCATTGCATTCCAAACTAAACAGTAAATTTTCGTGCATAAACTTAAAAGATATATTTAGATCTCCTAAGATATAACTTAAAAAACTTCATAAGAATATGGACTAAGTGTTATAAAATATGGAAAGCACCTAATGCAATACTTTGCACATTGCAAACACTCAATACATGTTAGTTTTATGAGTCCTTTAAGGTCATCTTAATAATTTTTTTCTGTACTGATGAGAATCAACAGGATTAATAAAGTGTATTTCCACTGCCCCCCTGCAATACCCCAGGAGGAGGACATATAACTGTCTGAAGATTACAATGACTTCTCTAATATGCTTCATAAAAGAAAAGAACTAGCATCTGAATTTCCAAAATGAGGTAAGAAGGTTGCGTTTTACTTCACCACAGAACCTCTAACAAATGAAGAGAATTTTAACTTGGTGTTAACTCAGGTACACCCTCAGATCTTGGCCTTGAGTTGCAAACAAACCCCTTTATGTCTGCCCTTTTGTTCAAGTGATATGTCAACCCAGAGGTCCTCAACTGTATGGTCAGAAAAGATCCCATTTTGGGCAGAAGCTTGGAAGCAGGAGCCTTAGCACTACTGTACATAGGGAATAAGATCAGTAAAAACCTAACTGACCTTTTTCTCTGATGTCCTAGAGCAATCAAAGTAAGACCTAGCTTGAGAGAAAAATCATTTCTAATTTTGGCTAATGTTAAGACTTTTAGGGAAACAAAAAAAATGATATTCTCCTTTCTCCTTGCTCTCTTAGTTATCATGATTATATTCTGCTCTAATTTAAATGAAATAATATGGGTGATGTGCTTAGCATATCTGGTGCTTGTTTCCTTAATGTTTCTAATAAAATCAGAAAGTGAACAAGAAAAAATGGTGGATCATTACAATTTGCATAGTAAAAAGGAAATCAGAAGGACTTTTTCCCCCCCAAAACTTTTTCATTCTAGTCAGCATGCTGCTTCCGTCTTCTGTACTTTAAGAGGCATATAATTCAATTAACTTCACAGTAAAGACTATAAACCCTACATATCTGCCTTGTAAACACTGTTCATCAGATGGATTCTGATAAAGCCAACGTTTCCAAGTTTTATTTTAAGATTTTATTTATTTATTTGAGAGAGAGAGCACAGGCAGGGGGAGTGGCAGGCAGAGGGAGAGGGAGAAGCAGACTCCTTACTGAGCTGGGAGCCAGATGTGATGGGGGGGCTCCATCCCAGGACCCCGGGTCCATGACCTGAGCCAAAGGCAGATGCTTAACCCACTGGGCTACCCAGGTGCCTATTTCCAACTTTTAAAACCTACTCCCCACCACATCCCCAGTCATATTTGTGGTCCTTAGTTTCTTCCTAATAGCGTGGTAGTCTTACAGTGTAGCCTCAAGCAGGAACCACGCTCAAGGCCCATGTTAACAGTGGGTTAGCTGTTACTAGTTTGCTGAAGAGCTTAAAGGTAAAACTCTTATTCTAACTTTATAATGAGAATAAATTGGGTAAACATGGGTTTGCTTTACTGGCAAAACTTAAATGTATTAAATAAGTAAAAATTACAGACTTCAAATAAATACTTAAAACTACCAAGACTTGTTTTAATTTAAACAAAATGTGAGAGGGCCTCCTGGGTGGCTCAGTGGTTGAGTGTCTGTCTTTGGCTTGGGTCATGATCCTGGGGTCCTGGGATCAAGTCCCACATCAGGTTCCCCGCACGGAGCCTGCTTCTCCCTCTGCCTGCCTCTCTGCCTCTCTGTGTGTGTGTCATGAATAAGTAAATAAAATCTTAAAAAAAAATTTAAAATGTGAGAAATTCATACATTATGATTTTTCTAATTTTTCTTAGTAAGTACTAGTTTAAAAAAACCTGATAATGGCTCATAATCCTCAAAGAAAAAGATGATGCCCACAAAGTTAAAAAAAAAAAAAAAAAAGCCAAACTGCTTCAAGTAAAAACATCTTTCTAAAGTATATACTGTATACACTTTCAGAAATATATAACTCCTTTAAAAACTTTTTCACTCAATACCTTGTAATCATCTCTAAATCTAATGGGACATAAGCGCATTTCATCAGAGATAAAATTCTTCAATGACTGCTAAAATGAGAATCAAAAAATTATTATAATCTAGTAGTTTGGCTTGCAGCAAGCATTAATCAGAAGTCATAATAAATCCACATGCTTCTTTAGACAGCACATTAGTCAAACAGTTTTCTATGATAACGACATTGACTAATGGGCTCTGAGTTAGAAGGGTCAATCATAAACTCATCAAATGCTTCATTTAATTTCTTAATTTGGACAAACACAATTTGTTTATGGGAAAGATATCAGGTGTTCGTGAATGAATAATGGCTATGAAACCAAACTCCATTAATCAGCTCATGATTACAAATGACTTAGAGATTGTTTATTCTAATTTCATTCATTTGGGTCAACAAAGAAAACATGAGCAAATGAAACCATTTGAAAAAAAATGGCACACTTATTTCTCCATATTTAATAAGGCAATGATAAATACTCTTTCAATAACTATATCAAAAGGACTTTATTACTCAGGTTGATACCATTCCTTTTGCAAGTGAGTTGTTAATGCCTGTGATTTATAAGGAGACCAGGTAAGGAAAACCGAGTACCAAACAGTATGCTCCTCAATATTAAAGTTACGACTTCCCTGATTTCTCAGGCAGAGGTAGTTACTCCTATGTTCCTACTGCACTTTGGAACTTCACCTGACACCTAGTAAGGCCTCAAAGATTTGAAAAATGGATGGACTGTTTATAGTACTATGCAATGTTGTGTCGACAGACTTTTGTCCTGTACTGGGCTTTGAGCTCCAAGTAGGCAGAAAGAGTATCCTAGAAAAGAATCTTTATATTTCCATTGCTCAATAAAAGCCCTGGCACAATTTATTTTTGTTCAAATAAATTCTAACGAAAAGTATTCTATCATGTAAAACTCCGATTAAGTAAATTTAGTGACAGTAAAACGTGCACTGTTCTACATTATTTTGGAAATACCCCGGAACAATCAACTGAAAAAGAAGCAAATGTCACTGCTTTTTAATTACTAAAAGACATCAATTCTCCCTGTACCTTCTCTTTTCTTCTACGTTCACTAACAGGGCTTCTCCTAGGACTCTCTGTGACTGCTGACTGTCTCAGCAGCTATCAGGCACTGCGCTGGATAGGCCTGGGCTGCCCTCCTGATCTCTGACCACCTCTCGGCCCCAAACTTGGCTGGTGCTCTTTATGGGCCCCAACAGATAGGGCCTTGCCCTTCTGCTGCAGTTTGGGTTTGGTTAACAGATAACACTGAAGGCAGATCAATTAGAGGGCAAGAGGAAAGAGAGATTAGGGTCTTTTTCCTGCTGGCCTGGGGTTGGACAGTGGCTGCCATTCTCTTCTACAGGCCCAATTTCCGTTGGGATGGCGTCTGTCACAATAAGCTCTCTTCGCTTTCTCTCACTAGACCCAGGGGTGGTAAAGACTCACAGGTATTGCTAGGCAGGAATCTTGATGATTCTCCTTAAACCTACCTCACCCTTTTAATAGTCCCTTCATTAAATTATCTGCTTATGCCTCTGTGTTATTTACTTCCTACTATCACCCTAAGCCATACACTTGTCCATCTTTGGCTCCCAATTCCCTCCCAAGAGCCTGGAGGTCTAAGGCACAGTCCATAATCTGTAGTCTGTTAGCTTAATACTTAATACTGGCTGTGAGTGTGTCTCGGCATGTGTCTCCCTACCAACATTTCTCAGGAAATTTAGTCTTTGCTTGAGGCAACTCCACAGTAACTATTTCTACTCCTGAATTTGTAATTGGACCTTTAATATGTCCTACTGATGGGCTGATGAAAATTTATTGATATCTACTCCTGATTCTTATTCTGATTCCCTCATTTTAGCTCTTAGTCCTAACCTGCTGAGTTGCAGGTTTCTAGATTAAGGAAAGTAAAAAATTACTTTTGCTAATATAAGATAAAATTCCTTAGTAGAAGTCTATAATGAGAAGCCTATAATGAGTAGGCTACTTCATGAAAACAAAAATAGCACATAAATAAATCACTTACATATAAAATAAGATACAATTTATGACCTCTTTTGTATTTTAATACTGTATTTTATTTAACTCAATATATCCCAATATTTTAAATTCAATATTGTCAATATAAAAATTATCAATAAGGCATCTTACTTTCCTCATGCTCAGTTTTCTTTCTTTTCTTTTTTTTCTTTTTTAAGATTTTATTTATTTGTTCATGAGAGACACAGAGAGAAAGGCAGAAACACAGGCAGAGGGAGAGGGAGAGGCAGGCTCCCCAAGGGGAGCCCGGTGTGGGACTCGATCCAGGGTCCCCGGGATCACAATCTAAGCCAAAGGCAGATAGATGCTCAATCACTGAGCCCCCCAGGCACCCCCCTTCATGCTCAGTTTTCAAAATTTGGGGTGTATTTTATACTTACAGGATATCTTAATTCATTCTAGCCATATTCCAAGAGCTCAATAGCTACATATGTCTGGAGGCTATCATGGTGAACATTACAATGACTTTTTTTAACTTAAAACAATCTTTCTTAATTAAGAAACCACAATAATTTCCACAGAATTTTTTAAATACTAAATATACTATAAAAAAAGCACATACTATGTACCTACATCTACAGGGAGTGAATTTTATGATTTAAATCTTTATAGCCAACCTATTAAATTTGCAACATGTAAATTACTTGTGATTGAGACCTTCCTACAGTGTATTATAAACTTGTATATTATCTTTAAAATATTGAATTATAAAAGAAATACAAACTTATTTCTAAAAAAAAAAAAACAAAGGAAATAAAGGCACACTACCACTACCATTATTCTCCTCCTTGTCACAGTTTGGAGGATATTTTCCCAGAACTTTTTCTATGCATTTTACCACAGACACACACACACAATGTATTACAAAAAAAAATAAATATATATATGTTGACATCTTATACTTCTGTTTTTGCAAGATGCTTTTTCCCCCCTCAGTTATTTCATAGATATCTTTCCTTGTTAGTCAACATACAGCATTTTGGTTAATCTTCATGTCTTCTAGAATATTGCCAAACTTTCTTCATCTTTCCCTTGATGACTTATAGTATTGTTATGAATATCAAAACATCAAGTGAAGTTTGGGATGTAAAATAGCAATATCCTTCAGAAATCACATATAGAGACACTGCCAGTCAGTAAATGCAGAGTCTAATAGTTTTTGAGATCCTTTGTCTGCTGTTTATAATTTGTCGGTATTCCTTGTCAGGAATTACACGTGTAACTTGAGTACTTTCTACTATTATTTTTAATTTACCCTAGCTAATCTGATAAAAGTTTAAAAACTAGGTATCCAGAATAAATGAGGCACCAAAATCAGCAGATAAGAATTTTTAACAAATGGTTCTGAAACTGATTAGCTCTTTGCAAAGAAAAAAAATAATTTGTCTTTAGCATTGAGAGTAATTTCCAGAAAGACTCAAAAGTTAATGATAAAATATTCATAAAAATATAAAAACAATGACCAAGAGAAAATGTTGAATACTTAATAGCTGAAAAAGAAAGGCTCTTGTGAGAAAAAAAAAAAAAAAAAAAAAAAAGAAAGGCTCTTGTGGAGTAAAGAAAGTGGCCTGGTCCAAAGACATCTGATCTTTGTCTTTAATACCTGGAAAGCCAGAGTGATCAATGTCCTCATCATTCATGGTGAAGAAGACTATATATATATATATATATATTCTCCTGAGGTAACTAAAGGTGCAGTCACCCACACAATGGTAGTAGCATTGGGGGTTGGCCATGGTACATAAGGACTGGCTAAGCCAAAAAATCTACCTAATTAGAGAGGTTTTTGGACCACATGATGTCGGCCCAACCTCCTGGAAGTGAATAGGGCTGGAAATTGAGTTTAACCAAATAATGAATGAATGAATGAATGAATGAATCAATTCTATGTAATGATGCTTGGATTAAAATCTCTGGACACTGAAGCTTTCAAGAGCAATACTTCATGATTAGTGTCACTTACTGATGCTTGGAAGGTGACACATCATGAAGAAGACAGGAGCTTTTGGAACCCTCCTAAACTCAGCCCTACGTGTCTCTTCCATTGGCTGGTTCTTATTTATATTGTTTCCCTGTAATAAATGTGACGATGAGAACAACAGTTGTCAGTGACATCTCTGAGTCTTTTTGGTAAAGCATCATTGAAACTGAAGGTGATTTTGGGAAAGCTCTGTACTTGCAGTTACAGTCAGACAACTTCAACAGACTTGGTAGTCTCAAGGACTGTATCTTTAACCGCACAGTTTGGCTAACTCCAGGTAGTTTTCTACGCTTAAACTCAATAGAATATGGATGAAAAGAATATGATTAATACAAAGATTGATATACTTGACCACGTAAAAATTTTAAAATTCTTACATCAAAAATTAGCAAATAACATAAAAAAGAAACAGCATGATAGTAATAGCACATAAAACCAAGATAACACATACAAGGATTAGTAAGATTAAGAACAGAGAAAAGCCAATAGGATAAACATTAAGTGCTTTCAAGAGTTAACAATAAAAAGACATAAACTTACAAAATAATTAAAGGGAAAACATAATGAACTAACTCAAAAATGGTATGATAGGTAGTAATATACACCATACATATTACTCATATCAATAAAGTAAACAGGTCCAATTCAACTATTAAACAGATATTCAAGTTAACTTACAAGGGCAAGACCTAATTATA
The DNA here is from genome assembly GCF_048164855.1 of Canis lupus baileyi. NCBI lineage: Eukaryota > Metazoa > Chordata > Mammalia > Carnivora > Canidae > Canis > Canis lupus. Next base: position 823,698 of record NC_132859.1, read on the forward strand.
TGCTGTACACACAACACACATAAAATGATTCAGGAACATTAAAAATCAGTTAGATAGGCAAAATGTTCTAGCAAATGGGAATAATACAGCAGGATTTGGGTTCAAATCAAAGTAGGTTTCAAACCATAAGAACATGAATCAGACATAAAAGGGCATTTTTGCTGCTAAAATAAACAATTCAAGATGAAGAAATGATAGTTAATTCTTTCCATGCACCCAAGTCCATAGCAGTTTTAGTTTTATAAAGTAGAAATGACAGAGTGTTCAACAAAGTATAGGTGGAAACAGGCTGATAATCAGGGATATCAATACATTCTTAGTGTAAGACTAGTAAACTAGACAAAAAATAAAGGCAGGGATATAAAAGAGCTGGGACGCCTGGGGGCTCCGTGGTGGAGTATCTACCTTCAGCCCAGGGCGTGACCCTGGGCTCCCTGCAGGGAGCCTGCTTCTCCCTCTGCCTGGGTCTCTGCGTCTCTCTGTGTCTCTCATGAATAAATACATAAAACCTTAAAAAAAAAAAGAAAGAGCTAAAAAGAAACATAACAAGGTTTAAATATTTATAAATATGTATCAAATTTTATATTCTGCAAATAGGAGATATCAAGTGTATATGGAACATTCACAGAAAGAAAAAAATTTCGTACGTTCCATTAAGTACGAATATTACAAAAGCACTCAAGTCAACACATAATGAAATTAGAATAATGAAACTGAATTGCAAAAAAACCCTTTAACCTGAAAATTAAAATATTCCTTGGTCAAAGAAGAAATTAAAACCAAAATCATAGAATTTCTAAAAAATAATAATAGAACACTATACTTAATTTATGGAATATGTTTATAGCAATAATAGAGAGAAACTAAAAGCCTTAATAATAATAAAAATAAATCAGCTAAATTCCCAACTTAAAATGCTAAAGAAAGAACAATAAAGAAAATGGAAGAAAGTATAAGGATGGAAATAATAAAATTAAAGCGGGTTGGAAAACAGAAAAATGAAAGATCTAATTATAAGTCATCAAAATTCTCCTAAAAAATAATGAAAATATCTAACAAGAACGTACAAAATAAGGATTAATATCAATGAAACAGAAAAAAATTACCAAACTCATAAGAGACTACTTTGCAGATCTCTATAGAAATTAATTTGAAAATCTAGGTGAAATGGATAATTAGTAGGAAAATATGCTTTGCCAAAATTAAAATTTTTAGAGATTAGAGAGCTCAAAATATATAAAGTTTCACAGAAGAAAGAGTTATCAATTACAAAAAAGGTAGTACCAGGTCCATACTGCTTCATGGGTGGAAATGTAGTAAACTATCAAAGATACTTCTAATGTGAATATTACTCTTAAGCAAAGAAAATGAAAAAACAAAAACAAAAACTTCCAAACTGTATTTATGAAGCAAGCATAACACCAATATGCAAAAAGAAAATTATTAACCAGTGAACATTTTTTTTAACCAGTGAATATTAATGTAAAAACTAAATAAAATATTAGGAGTATGGAAAGCAACATTACATTAAAAAGTAACACACCATTAACAAATGGGATTCATTATAGTTATACAAGGATAGGTCAATATTGAGAAATCCTTAAATATGACAGCATATTAAGGATCTAATGAAATCAACAGATGCAGAAAAAACAAATGGTTTGACAAAATCCAACATTCATTCAGGATACAAATCCATGGATTTGACAAAATCCAACATTCATTCAGGATACAAAAAATTCTCAGTAAACTAAGGATAAAAAGGAACTTCCTCAACTTGATAAAGAGTATCTACAAAAAACAGCTAACATCATATTTAATGGTGATAACCTGAAGCTTTACCACTAATATCAGGTACAAAGCAATCAATGTCCCATCTCCTTTTCAACATCACACTGTAAGACCTAGCAGACGCAATAAGGAAAAGAAAAAAAAGGTATACAGACTGAGAAGGAAGAAATAAAACTGTCTTTGTTTACAGAAACATAATCATGTACCTCAATTAAATCAAAGAAACATGATCACGTACGTAGAAAGAATGAATGGACAAAAGAACACCAGGAACTACTATGAAATTATAGAAAGGAACAAGTAGAATTTGAAATTAAAAAAACAGTATTATTTACATTAGTACCCAGAAAAATATGCTTAAGTATAAATCTAACAAGTATGTACAAGATCTGTATGAAAAAAACTACAAAATTCTAATAAACATAGTAAGGAAGAACTAAAAAAGTGGGGAGATATTCCATGTTTATGATAGGAAGACACAACACTGTCAAGATGCCAGTTCTCTCCAGCTTGATCTATAGATTCAAGGCAATCCTAATCAAAATCTCAGCTAGCAAATTATCTTGTGGCTATCAGCAAACTGATTCTAAAAGTTACAGAGAGGCAAAATACACAGAATAGCCAAGACAGTACTGAAAGAGAAGAACAAAGTTAGAGGATGGATGTTCAAGACTTACCATAAAGCAACAGTAATCAAGACTCTGCCTCTCTCTCTTTCTCTCTCTGTGACTATCATTAAAAAAAAAAAAAAAGACAGGATGGTAATTGCAAAAGAACAAATAGATGAGTGGCGTAAAGCAATCAATGTGATTCATCATATTAGCAAGAGAAAAACAAGAATCATATGATCCTCTCAATAGATGCAGAGAAAGCATTTGACAAAATACAGCATCCATTCCTGATCAAAACTCTTCCAAGTGTAGGGATAGAGGGAACATTCCTCAACATCTTAAAAGCCATCTACAAAAAGCCCACAGCAAATATCATTCTCAATGGGGAAGCACTGGGAGCCTTTCCCCTAAGATCAGGAACAAGACAGGGATGTCCACTCTCACCACTGCTATTCAACATAGTACTGGAAGTCCTAGCCTCAGCAATCAGACAACAAAAAGAAATAAAAGGTATTCAAATTGGCCAAGAAGAAGTCAAACTCTCCCTCTTCGCAGATGACATGATACTATACATAGAAAACCCAAAAGCCTCCACCCCAAGATTGCTAGAACTCATACAGCAATTTGGCAGCGTGGCAGGATACAAAATCAATGCCCAGAAATCAGTGGCATTACTATATACTAACAATGAGACTGAAGAAAGAGAAATCAAGGAGTCCATTCCATTTACAATTGCCCCCCAAAAGCATCAGCTACCTAGGAATAAACCTAACCAAAGAGGTAAAGGATCTATACCCTAACAATTACAGAACACTTCTGAAAGAAATTGAGGAAGACACAAAGAGATGGAAAAATATTCCATGCTCATGGATTAGAAGAATTAATACTGTGAAAATGTCAATGCTACCCAGGGCAATTTACACATTTAATGCAATCCCTATCAAAATACCATGGGCTTTCTTCAGAGAGTTGGAATAAATTATCTTAAGATTTGTGTGGAATCAGAAAAGACCCCAAATAGCCAGGGGAATATTGAAAAAGAAAACCAAAGCCGGGGGCATCACAATGCCAGAGTTCAGGTTGTCCTACAAAGCTGTGATCATCAGGACAGTGTGGTACTGGCACAAAAACAGACACGTAGATCAATGGAACAGAATAGAGAATCCAGAAGTGGACCCTGAACTTTATGGTCAACTAATATTCGATAAAGGAGGAAAGAGTATCCATTGGAAGAAAGACAGTCTCTTCAATAAATGGTGCTGGGAAAATTGGACATCCACATGCAGAAGAATGAAACTAGACCACTCTCTTTCACCATACACAAAGATAAACTCAAAATGGATGAAAGATCTAAATGTGAGATAAGATTCCATCAAAATCCTAGAGAACACAGCCAACACCCTTTTTGAACTTGGCCACAGTAACTTCTTGCAAGATAGATCCATGAAGGCAAGAGAAACAAAAGCAAAAATGAACTACTGGGACTTCATCAAGATAAGCAGCTTTTGCACAGCAAAGGATACAGTCAACAAAACTCAAAGACAACCTACAGAATGGGAGAAGATATTTGCAAATGACATATCAGATAAAGGGCTAGTTTCCAAGATCTATAAAGAACTTATTAAACTCAGCAGCAAAGAAACAAACAATCCAATCATGAAATGGGCAAAAGACATGAACAGAAATCTCACAGAGGAAGACATAGACATGGCCAACATGCATATGAGAAAATGCTCTGCATCACTTGCCATCAGGGAAATACAAATCCAAACCACAATGAGATCCCACCTCACACCAGTGAGAATGGGGAAAATTAACAAGGCAGGAAACCACAAATGTTGGAGAGGATGTGGAGAAAGGGGAACCCTCCTGCACTGTTGGTGGGAATGTGAACTGGTGCAGCCACTCTGGAAAACTGTGTGGAGGTTCCTCAAAGAGTTAAAAATAGACCTGCCCTACGACCCAGCAATTGCACTGCTGGGGATTTACCCCAAAGATACAGATGCAGTGAAACGCTGGGACACCTGCACCCCGATGTTTCTAGCAGCAATGTCCACAACAGCCAAACTGTGGAAGGAGCCTCGGTGTCCATCGAAAGATGATGGATAAAGAAGATGTGGTTTATGTATACAATGGAATATTCCTCAGCCATTAGAAATGACAAATACCCACCATGTGCTTCGACATGGATGGAACTGGAGGGTATTATGCTCAGTGCAATAAGTCAATCGGAAAGGACAAACATTATATGGTCTCATTCATTTGGGGAATATAAAAAATAGTGCAAGGGAATAAAGGGGAAAGGAGAAAAAATGAGTGGGAAAAATCAGAAAGGGAGACAGAACATGAGAGACTCCTTACTCTGGGAAATGAACAAGGGGTGGTGGAAAGGGAGGTGGACGGGGGGTGGGGGTGACTGGGTGACGGGCACTGAGGGGGGCACTTGATGGGATGAGCACTGGGTGTTATGCTATATTTTGGCAAATTGAACTCCAATAAAAATAAATAAATTAATGAAAATGTTCCAAATCCTATAAAAACAAAACAAAACAAAACAAATGATGAGTGGACTAGAAAAGAAAGCCTAGAAATAGATGCATGTCTACAGTCAATCTTTGACAAAGGAGCAAAGGCAGTACAATAGTCTTGTCAATAAATAGTGCTTAACAGCTGGACATCCACATGCAAAAGAAAAAAAACAATCTAAATAAATGTTCCACTCTTCACCAAAATTAACTCAAAATGGATCACAGATCTAAATGTGAAATGAAAGTTATAAAACTCCTAGAAGATAACATAGGAGAAAACCTAGATGGTCTTCAGTATGGTAATAGCTCTTTAGATAAGATCATCAAGGGCATGATCCATGAAAAAAAACAGTTGATAAGCTGGACTCTATTTACATTAGAAACTTCTGCTCTGTGCAAGACAATGTCAAAAGGAAGAGAATACAAACCACATATTAAGAGAAAATGCTTGCAAAAGACAGATCTGATAATGGACTGTTAACCAAATATACAAAGAACTCTTAAAATTCAACAATAAGAAAATAAATAACCTGATTTAAAAATGGCCCAAAGACCTTAACAGATACATCACCAAATAAGATATACAGAGGGCAAATAAACATAGGGAAAGATGTAAAACATCATATGTGATGTGGAAATCGCAAATTAAAGCAACAATGAGATATAATTACAAATATATTAGAATGGCCCAAATCTTAGAACACTGACACACCAAATGCTGATGAGGATGTGGAGCAACAGCAACTCTCATTACTGCTAGTGAGAATGCAAAATGGTACAGCCATTTTGGAAGACAGTCTGGCAGTTTCTAACAAAATTAAACATACTCATACTACATGATCCAGCACTCATGCTCCTTGGTATTTATCCAAAGGAGTTGAAAGATTAAGTCTGCACAAAAACCTGTGCATGGATGATTATAGCAGCTTTATTCATAATTGCCAGCACCTGAAGATAACCAAGATGTACTTCAAGTAGGTGAATGGACAAATAAACTGTGGTACATCCAGACAATGGGATATTACTCAGTGCTAAAAAGAAATGAACTATAAGCTCTGAAAAGACATAGAGGAACCCTAAGTGCATATTAGTAAGTGAAAGAAACCGATCTGAGAAGGTTTCCAACTGTAGGCCAGTCTAACAAAGGCAAAACTCTGAAGACAGTAAAAATATCACTGACTGCCAAGGCTTGGAGGTGAGGGAGAAGGATAAATAGTTTGAGCACACAGGTTTTCAAGAGTGGTGAAAACACTCTGTAATGGCGGATATATGTGATTATACATTTATCCAAACTCACAGAATGTCTAACACCAAGAGTGAACCCGAATGCTGCAATATAAACTCTGGTCTTGCATGATGTACCTGCGTAGGTTCATTAACTTTAACAACTCTACCACTCTGCCTGGGGATGCTGATAATGGGAGAGGCTATGCAGGTTCAAGGGAAAGAATTACATGGGAAATCTGTCTATACCTTCTCCTTAATTTTGCTATGAACCTTAAGCTTGTCTAAAGAAATGAAGCCTTATAAAAAATAAAATAAATGTTAAAAAAATTTTAAAGATTAAGAAAAATATCTCATTTTTTAATCTCCATAGACACTGAAAAGGCCTTTGGTGAAATTTAACACCCTACTAATTAAAAAAAAATACACTAAATGTGTGTGTGGGGGGAACTGATTAGATAATTAAAATTAAACACACATCTAAGTCACAAAGCCAGCATTTTCTTTAGTGGGAAAAAAACCAGAGATTTTCATTAATATTAAGACTAGGGCAAATATACCACTATCTTTACTACTATTTAACAATGTACTAATAAGTTAGAGACCTAAAAACCTGAGAAGGATAAGTAAAACACTTTCTATTTGTTAACAATATGTTAATATACCTGGAACACACAAGATAATATTAAATCTCAAACAATAAAATAATTTAGTAAGATAGGAGTTATTTAAATAAGTATACCAAAATTAATAACTGTCATACATACACGTACTAGTCAGATGACATAACAGTAAAGAAAATCTCATTCATAATAGAATCAAAGGAGTAAACAAAACATGTAAAACCTAAATGAGGAAAACTAAACCACTCTTGAAAGCTGCAAAAGTAAACCTGATTCAATGGAAAGACATTCCTCATACTTGGATAGGATATCTCAACATCATCAAGATGTCATTTATGTCTAAATTCATTTGTAAATTTAACACAATCCCAATAAAATTGCAAAGAAGTGTTTTATGGAGGTAAACTGATACTAAAATTCAAAGGGGGAAAAGTACATTTTTTTACATAGAAAATATATATTATCTTGATTGCCACACAAAAAAATTTAAATCAACTATTTGTAAAGCAGAAATAATTTCTGATGTCCTACATGCAGATTAATCTTACTACAAATGAATAATCATGGGTGTAGGCCATTTTTTAGATGATGAGGTTTTCTCTGCCTTCTAGGATCCCAACTCTTTTTCTTGGATAATTCAGGAGCAAATCAACCTCAAGATTATTGATTAGAAAAAGAGGTTCTGGATTATATAGCTGTATCACCACCACCAGCCGAAAATATACGATATTGTAATAAGCAAGAGAACCTATTCTATATTGTGAACACACTACAGAGAGTAATTCTAATGATTTTAGATTTTTCAACCTTGTTACTGAATTCTTATAGAGAAGAAAATTTTATTAACCTAAAATTCAAATAAAATTGACATCATCTTGATTTAAGCAGAAGAAAGTTCGAGAACCCATTATTAACCAACTAACATCCAAATTGCTCCCAATTGGAAAACAGGCAAAGGACCTGAATGGACTTTTTTCCAAAGAGGACCTACAAATGACTGACAGTTACATGGAAAGATGCTTAACATCACTAATCCTCAGGGAAATACAAATCAATTAGCAATAATCGCACGTTGGATAAACCTCATTGGCTACGATACTGCCACTGCCCAAAGCTGAGAAATACAAATCAAACCACAAAAAGATATCACCTCACACTTGTTAGAATGGGTATTTTCAAAACAATGAAAGATAATAAGTGTTGGCAAGAATGTGAAGAAAAGGGAACTCCCTTGTGCCATGCTGAAGGAATGTAAATTGGTGTGACCATTATGGCAAACAGTATGGAGGTTACTCAAAAAATTAAAAATAGAACCACCATATGATCCAGCAATCCCATTTCTGGGTATATACCCAAAGGAAATGAAATTAGGATCTCGAAAAGATACATGTACTCCCATGTTCACTACAGCATTATTCACAATAGCTAAGACATCCACCTACAGATGAATGGATAAAGAGGATGTAATATTAAAAAAAAAAAAAAGGGGGGGGATCCCTGGGTGGCGCAGTGGTTTGGCGCCTGCCTTTGGCCCAGGGCGCGATCCTGGAGACCCGGGATCGAATCCCACATCAGGCTCCCGGTGCATGGAGCCTGCTTCTCCCTCTGCCTGTGTCTCTGCCTCTCTCTCTCTCTCTCTGTGACTATCATAAATAAATAAATAAATAAATACCTTTAAAAAAAAAAAAAGAGGATGTAATATATACATTTTTCCTTCAAATCTGGAGTTTAATTATACAAAGATGTGAAGTCAAGTTTTGTAACCTAAAAATATTTACTTATTAAAACTGTATTAATATTTTAATAAACTATACAAAAAAGATAATGAGACAAGCATGTGCATTTATAAAAATGCATGTTAGTCATGCCAGATCCCTGGGGAGGGAATTCCCAGCACGACCTCATTCGTCTGTGAAGGCACAGAGCAATCCTTGTTTGGGCATATACATTCAATTACTTGTCCAGCATGGTCAGCACTCTACTTCTTGATGGTTTCCTTCTGTTAGGAATGTGCATGTCCAGTTGTCTGCTTCTTAGAGCAGACATTTACCTTCCTCATCCACCAGCCATTGGAGGATGACTAGGGCCACGTAGATGATTACTGAGACCCATCCTTCTGGGGGGGTTTCCTGGTGGCCCTCTTCCATCATCATATCTGGAATCAGAGGAGCCCTGGATCTGAATAAAACAACTTGGAACTTGGACCCTCCCGCACCCCACTTCTCAGGCACCCTGGAGCCTGCCACTCCTGGAGAGGTCTCCAAATATATATATTTATATTTATATAACCAGTTATTTGTATTTTCCATTATCTGTCCCCACCAGAAAATAAGCTACACCAGGGCAAGGATTTCTATCTTTTGTTCACTCTTGTGAACTTTATACATTGTTCTCTCTCTCTCTCTCTCTGCCTCCTCTCTCTCTCTCTCTCTCTCTATATATATATATATATATATATATATATAGTCAGAGATATCAGAATTTCCTCCCAGAATTTGTGGCTATATATATATATGTAATATGATTTAGCCATAAAGAAAGGAGGAAATTCTGACATCTCTGTCAATATGGATGAACCTAAATGAAATAAGTCAGGCAGAGAAAGGCAAGTTCAAATGGTGAGTAAGTACATGAAGAGATGTTCAACAACCTTCATAAAGCATATTCAGCTAAAACCACAAGTATGATGTCACTTATGTATGGTACAAAAAAAAAAAAAAAAAGCAAACAAAGTCACAGAAACAGAGAGTAAGTACAATGGTTCTCAGGGGCTGGGGAGTGGGGGAAAAGAGGAGTATTGGTCAAAGGGTACAAACTACCAGTTAATAAGACGGATACATTGTTGGGAGGAACAATACTGTATCATATACTTGAAAGTTATCCGGAGAGTAGATCTTAAACATTCTTACCATTCACAAAAAATGGTAACTGTATGACATGACAAGTTTAACCAACACTACTGTAAATCATTTCATAATATAGAACTATCAAATCATGTTGTACATCTTAAGCTTACAAGATGTTCTATGCCAATTATGTCTCAATAAAGCAAGGGGGGAAAGACTCAAATAGTTTCATTACATTCTCTAAATACACATAAACACATTTAACCTAAAAATACGTCACCACTTTCATGACATCTACCTTAAGCATTTCTTGTCTGAATCGGCTATTAAAGATTTCCTATATACAAAGTAAAATTTAATCTCCAGTTTAGAGTGAAATGATAGTATGTTAAGGGGAGGAAAAATGCAATTTCAGAATATATGTGCTACTCTGTTTGATGACAATCATTCTAAAATAAGCAACGTATATATTCCCTTACTAAATACAAGTATTACATGTTCTACAGATGCCTGAAATTTTAAAGAAGTCTTTAATGTGGTATTTTTGCAGAACTTTTTCAGAAAAAAATACCCATTATCTTCCTTTTAAAAAATCTTCAAAATTATATATCTAAAGATAAAAATGTAAAATCCTGGGCAACTTGCAGGCTTGTGTCAAAAGAGATTAATAAAATTAACATGGAATAACTTGCAAAAATGCTTTGTAAGTGAATAAAGAAGCACAGAACATTATTAAATAAGCAAAAGTCAATTATAAAACAACACAAATACCTGTTATCATTTACAAGAGCATGATATTTCACATTTTTGAAGTTTGTGATATTCAATTTATTTAAAAAGTAAAATTTAAATTTAAAAATATAATGCAATTTTGCCTTCTATAAGCAGAAGTGGGTTCAATCCAGTTCTAATTAGTAATATGTATATTTTAAAAGGCCATCTTTTTAGCAAAGTGAAATGAGAAACATTATAGTATATTATTCATTCATACACTTAACCAATAAAAATTTATTGAGCACAAACAATGTATGAAGTTCACAAGAGTGAACAAAAGACAGAAATCCTTGCCCGGATGTAGCTTACTTTCTGGTGGGGACAGATAATGAAAAATACAAATAAGTGGTAGTAATAATAATAATATATAATGTAAAAATAAATGGTAATAGTGATAAAATAGAAAAATAAAAGCAAGCAAAGGGGACAAGGAGGTGTCAACTGCAAAGTACAATTCAGCCTGCTGACAGCTGACGGAGGTGAGGGCGGCAGCAGCCTTCAGGGATGAGCATTCCAAGGAGACGCAATAGCAGGCATTAGGCCTTGAAGGGGAGGTGATTGCTGAGGCTGAGGAACAGTGAAGGTAGCAATGAGTAAAACGGAAAAAGTGAGGAAAATAAGAAATGAAATCAGAAAGGTAACAAATGACGGGCCAGATTCTGAAGGGCTGTAGAGGCCATTAGAATGATTTTGGCTTTTACTGAATGGAGAAGACATTGGAAAGGAAGAGGGGTGTTTCTGATTCAGGCTTTAAAAGGATCATTCATTCTAGATGCTCTGCTAATAAATAAAATACAGTGGGGCCAGTGGAACTAGTCAGTAGGGTGACTAGGTAAGAAGCTACCGCAATAATCCAGGTAAGAGCTGGATTTAAGATTTCATTTATTTATTTATTCATGAGAGACACACACACAGAGAGGCAGAGACATAGGCAGTGGGAGAAGCAGACTCCATGCAGGGAGCCTGATGTGGGACTGGATCCTGGGACCCTGAGATCACAATGCCCTGGGCCGAAGGCAGGCGCTCAACCGCTGAGCCACCCGGGCATCCCGGATAAAGAACTTTTAACCAAAATATATAAAACTCTCAAAATTCAGCAACTAAAAAACAATTCAACTTTTAAAAATGAGAAAACTTGTCTGCAATGGTGTGTAAGTACATGAAGAGATGTTCAACAACCTTCATTATAAAGCATATTCAGCTAAAACCACAATGACACACCTTTACATATCCAACTGAATGACCAAAATAAAACAAAAACTAATAATGCCAAAAACTGATAATTCTGACAAGGATGTAGAATAACAGAATTTCTCATATGTTGGCTTTAGGAACACAAAATGGCCTAGTCACTTTAGGAAATAGTCTGTAGTTTCTCATAAAGTTAACCATAAAATTATCGTAATACCCACCAATCCCAGTCTTAGGTATTTCCCAAATGTAACAAAAACTTTTGTCTTACAAAATCCTTTTTGACAATGTTCTAGCGGTTTAATCCATAACTGTGTAAAACTGAGAATAATCTGAACACCCTTCAATTAATTAACCCACACAATGGAATATTGCTCAATAACAAAAAGGGAGTAAGTTACCAGAATAAGCAACAACATGTGTAAATCTCAAAAGCATTATGCCAGGTCAAAGAAGCCAGACTCAAAAAAGCTATATTAGAGGATTCCATTTATATAACATATTAGAAAAGTCAAAACTGTAGGAACAAAAAATAGATTAGTGGTTTCCAGGAGCTGGAAGTGGTCAGAGGGGTTCAACCATTAAGGGAATGGGAAAATTCTGAAGGATTATAAAATTGTTCTACATCTTGATTCTAGGTGTTATTAAACAACTGTCTATACTTGTCAAAAATCAAAGAACTGTCACTAAAAAATGGTGTATTTTACTGTATGTACATTATTAATTGTTTTTAAAAAATCATTGTTTAGAAAATAAACAGGGAAGGCATAGACTAGGTGAAAATATGAAGTACATATTTCACTTGTATTCAGAACACATGAATAACTCTCTAAGTCAATAATATAAATAATTCCTTTTAAAAATGGACAACAGATAGGAGCAAATACTTCACAGAAGCATACAGATGACAAATGATTCCATGCAAAGATGCTCAACTTCATGAGTCACCACTGGAATGCACATTAAAGTCAAATGAAATACAATGCATTGAACAGAATGGCTGAAATTAAACAAAAAAAACCAAAAACATCAAGTGATGTCAAGGAACAAATGAGCCTTTCAAACACTGCTAGTGCAAATACAAATGGGACAGTCACTTTGGAAAAGCTTGGCAGTTTCTTACAAAGTCAAAGCTACACTTAAATAGATATATAACCAACAAATCCCATTCCTATTTACCTAAGAGAAATGAAAATATGTTTACGCAGACTTGTACTCAAATGTTCATATGATTTTTAAATTTAAATTCAATTTCCCAACATATAGTATAGCACCCAGTGCTCATCCCATCAAGTGCCCTCCTCAGTGCTTGTCACCCAGTTACCCCATCCCTCCACCATCCTCCTCTTCTGCAACCCTTTGTTTCCCAGAATTAGGAGTCTCTCATGGTTTGTGGGCCTCTCTAATTTTTCCCCACTCAGTTTCCCCCTCCCCTTATAATCCCTTTCATTATTTCTTATATTCCACATATGAGTGAAACCATATGATGATTGTCCTTCTCCAATTGACTTATTTCACTCAGCATAATACCCTCCAGTTCCATCCACACAAGCACAGGAAAAAAATGTCCATATAATTTTTATTCAAAAAAAAACCCCATAAACTGGAAACAATCTACCTGTCCACTAATTGTTGAATGAAAAAACAAACTGGTGTAGCTATACAATGAAATACTACTCAGCAATAAAAAGAACTTATGCTCATACAACAATGAGAACAAACCTGAAAAGCACTTCACCAAGTCAAAGAGTGCAGACACAAAAGTCTACATACTGTATGGTTCCATTTATATAGCATTCTGAAAATAGCAAAACTATAGCAACATAAAGCAGATTAGTGGTTGCTAAGGTCCGAAATGGGAGAAAAGAACTGACTTCAAAGGAGTATAAGGGGCCTTTCTGGAGTAATGTGTAAATTGTCTATCAAAAATTTTGAAAAATAAAATTGTTTGGTGGTACTTAACACAATTGTATACATTTGTCAAAACTAAATTTTATACTAAATATTGAGGACTGTCATCATATTTAAATTACTTTTTCTACACTTCCATAGGTTTTCTTCATATCTACAGAACAATCCCCCAAAAAAATGCCAAAAAATTTTTTTTTAATTACCTTAAATCTCACTGCCCAGGGACAATAACCATTATTTGCATTTTGATATACATCACCCAGGATATTTTTCAAAGTAATTTTTTATTCAATTACAACTTTAACTTTTGGTCAAAACTAAAATAGGATCAGATCTTTCACACTATTCAGAAGCCTCCATTTTGTCAGTTCCAAAATCCATCACAAATATATTTGTTTCAATATATACATTAAAAAATACATTAAAAAAGAAAACAGATTGTACTATGATTCTCCTATTTCTAAGTAAACACCAGAATTCTTATTGCATGATGTCTTTTTGTTGCCATTAAATACTTCAACATCTGCAAAACTTGTTTTTATTATCATATAACTTAATTCTCAGATCTTGGATTCTCTAAGGAATGTATTTTCTAGTTTTGCTAAATAAAATTCAAAGAAATCTTTCACAAAAAGAGAACAAAGTCTTAACTCTTATGGACAACAAGACAAAAAATAACAGTCAATATTAAATAAACATCAATGAAACTTTTTAGAAGAGAGGATTATTTGTTGATTTGTTACCATCAACTCTTTGTAAATTTGGGGGAAGATGCTGTACTCACACACACAAAAAGAGCTACTCTATTTAAACAGTTTTTTTTTTTTTTATTATTATTATGAAAGAAAAAAGAAACCCCAGGGTCTAAAATGTAATGAGTGATCCTATTAGTTCCACCAGACTAAAATCATACAGTCTACGTATGTGGTCTTTTCAGCCACATCTGTCATGAACCATTTTTACATCACAAAATGCAAAACACTGAGCACTGATTTACTAGATGAGACCTGGGAAAGAATTCATCATTTGATTTCCCCCCTAAAAGAAAAATTGGCTCATAGGAATATAGGTGACAATTCTTTGCAGAGCAAACTCAGAACTTACACATTTTAGAGTCAAATCTTGATATAATCTGAGCAACAAAGAGAAAATCATAATGAAATAGAGGATGAGATAAAAATGGAAAAACAAAAGAAATCTCAATTGTGCCTTTCTTAAAATTCAAATATTTTGCTTGGCTAGGAAACATCTATTAATTATTAAAAATTACAATATGTGTAGATGTATAAAAGTGCTCACCACATAGTAAATGCTCAATAAATGGCACTCTTATTAATTTTAAGTATTTCATGAAATACATTTTTATTAAGCATTTTATATACTAATCTGATATTCCTCCTTTCAAAAGCTTTCATTTATGCAAAAATGGCATTTTTACTTAATATAAAATGTACAAAATTATTTGACTTATCTGAAATCTGCATTAGCCATTTTTTGGTAAACTTCTTTCCATCGTGTTATTTTACTCTTATAAAACAAACAAACAAACAAACAAACAAACAACAAAAAAACAGACCTATAATTTCCTTTATAGGAAAAGGCAGGCTATCATTCCAAATTTTTTAATGGCTTAAACTAAAAAATATTAAAGGGTGATCAATAAAAAAGCTCATTACATAATTCTGCTTTAGATAAATTATTTACAATGATTATAAAATCCCTGAAAAAAATAAACAGCACATTTGACATATAAACAAACATCCAAATCTTACACACTTGTCAGTCTTTCAATAATGAAGTCTGGGGAAAAAAATAAATTCACAGACACCCAAGTGAATTGGCAACTGTAAGTGACAGAAGCCCTTCTAAATCCTCTGTTTACACTGGGGATTAGTGGAGTAGATTTTGAGTTGCAAACTGAACAGTCCATGGTCAAGGGAACCTGCTCCCTGTCAGCCCGCAGGGCATAAGGACAAAGCATGGTCCTGGTAGGAAGTGACCCATAAACGTATTCCTACCCAGGATTTATACAAAGCCAGTCTGCCTCACAGAAACTCCATATGACCATTAACTGGCCTGCATGGCCTGCCAGGAGGCCTAATTACAGGTCTACAGAGCCCAATAACAAAAGCTGAAGGGCTTTAGCCTAGGGATGATCTGCTTTATACTGACTTGAGAGAGTCCATATAGAGGACCCCAAAGAAAGAGGTTTAGTTTTAAAATTCTCCCCAGAGATCCAGCATTGTACTCGAGTCTAGAAAGCCCACATGCAACATACTTCAGCTAGGCTTAAACATACCACCCTCTCAAAATTAACATTCAACTACTGTCTGCTTAACATCTGCTCAAACATGGCAAGTTGCTGTGATATTGTTAGACTCTAGCTGATAGCTTTCTTCTTACTAAATATTATTAAGGATAAATAGTCATTCAAATAGAGATGTGTAACTGACGCTAAAACAAGTAACTTATACTTTTAAAATGCAATTCACTTAGTAATTCTCTTTAGGAAGCACTACTTTATCTTTTTGAATTAACATAAAGCAAAAAATCACGCTCATTATTGGAAACTGGAAGTTAAATTAACATTATCAATTTGATTCTACATAAAAGCTATCAGGTTTTATGCACAATTTCTGAAACTTGCAGAAACTATGATGATAAAAAGGTTTAACCAATGCTAAAGTCAATTAAACTATTTAAAGTGTTAATCATTTGTTTCTTTAAAAAACACTCTTCTTAATTCTTGATGACTTCTGTTTATGTATGCCAGTAGGAGGAGAATGTTTGGCTCAATGTCTCTTCCTTAATTACCTCACCACTGTGTGATGCCATAAAAGACCATTCCTACTTGCTAACAATTATAGAACACTTAGTTACGTGTTAGGTGCTATTCTAAACACTTTATTACATTAATTTGTTTAGTTCTCATAAAATCTCTAAAGGTACGTATTATTCCCATTTCATGTATGAAAGAACTGAAGTTCTTTACCAACCCTCCGATGGCTTTATGAGTAAATTATGGAGCTGGGAATGGCACCCAGGCCAACCGAGTATGAGAATTTCACCACCATACTATACTGCCTTTGATACCAACTACTATCATTTACTGAACACTTACTATGTACCTGGTATTGTTCTAAACGTTTTACAAATGTTAACTCCCTTAAACTCTGTGACGACCATTAATTATGTACTATTAATATCTCCATTTTATTGATGAGGAAACTAAAGGAGACTATTCACAAAGTTAGTTAGGGAGACTGAGTATGAATCTAGACTGCCAATATCCTAACAAACAGAATCCTGTACAAGGAAAAAAAAGAAGCCTAAAACTATTTATTTTATGAAAGGGAAATTAACTTTTCAGTCACTTACTCAGTGTTTTTTTAGATCTGACATGACAGCTTTTCTCTCAACAAATCAGCCTATTTCTTGGGGGCCACAGATCAGTGGTCAGAAACCTATAAAGCAAAATCTCTGTTGGTTTTAAGACAGGGTAGCAGAATGGTTTCTTGTGCTTCCCAGAAATGGTTCAACACCATCGTGGTACTCTCCTTTGTAATTCTCAGAATCACAGATATTTACAGTTAGAATGGACTTTAGAAAAGTATTCGGACTTTGAAGATTGCACAGCTATGAAGAGAAAAGCTCAGGAATAGGCTTCTAGATACTTAATTGCTAACTAAGAAAATAAAATCTAAATTTCACATGCAGCAGAAGAATCAAGACAGAATGAGGCACTTATGACTTACTGCTAAGCACAGCTCCTTGTCTGGACATAGTGTGCATGTGTGTAACTCATCTGTGTTTCACAATACTTAATCAGCTTCTATCCCAGCAAGGGGAACTGAAATGTAAGTCCTTACTGAGGCTGAAGATCAAAACATTGTTGATCATAAAACGTTATCAGGATTTTCAAAATTAACAGAAATTTTGCTATTATGAGCACTCTAACAGTTAAGGAAAATAACATTTTTTTTCTGGCTAAAACTTTAATAATTTTTTATTATCAATTAGAAAAAACTCATTTCAGAAACTAAGGCTTGAGGATAGAAATTATTTTACTGTAAGGGAACTATAGCACTATACCTAACAAAATAAAGTATGTATATGGAAATATTTTCTATCGTCGTCCTCTCTGCCCAACATAACTCAGGGATTTAAACTATGCACAGAAATAGCTCAAGAGTCAGAAATCATTGGATTTGAGTCCTGGTTCTGTCACTTGCTAGCTATGTGGTCTTTTACAAATCATTTATGCTTTCATGATATTTGTAAAATGGAGTTAATTAGCTCTCCATGCTGTGATGTGAGTTAAATGATAAAGGATTTATGAATGTGCTTTAAAAAAACTATAAGGCAAAACAGAAAAAGTTTTAGGCATTATTTAGAAAATGAAATATTACACACAGATTTTATAATAAAAGTTATTTACCATTCATGTACTAAAGGAAATTTCTATTTTTATAATATTAGAGATATAATTTTAAAGATTGCGTCAATAATTCTATTAAAAGTAAAATATTAAAAAGATTGTAGAGAAAAATGTGTCTTAAAACCATGTTGTGAGAAGAGTCATCTTTTCATATTGATGAAAAATATGTACATTTTAGAAAAAAAATCTCTCCTTTAAATTCTTCTTCAGACCTATGCACACATATGGCATAAGATGATACTGTGTTTTTGCAGAAAACCCAAATAATGTTTGGACTGCTGCTAATATGTCAAACAACAATGAAAACAAAAGTAATAGACACAAGTCTTTTAAGTAAACTTACTGTCTTCTTTCTTCCTCTTGTGTGATATTGTTTCATCATCTTTTTTGTCATGTACTACCTTCAATTTTAAGATTAAAAAGTCCAACTATTGATCAGTATCTTCTATTTTAGAAGCCAGAGAACTTTTTGTGTATTCATTTTAAATGAATTAGTGGTTAAAATGAGCATACCACCATTTAAAAGGTTTAATTTTCAGTTATTTCCCGATTGTTTGTTTCTTCACAATGACTTGTTCACCAAAGACTAATAGCTGGATTCTTATTTGGTAAAGTTCCACTCTCTGTAAGTGCTGTTAAAACTCCTGGTAAAGGCTTAGATGTTTTAGCTCTGGTTCCTGACCTGCATCATGTTTATTATTTAATGGGAAAATAAGTTCAACACTAACGAAATAATTAAATATTAGTATCAGCCATATGTGAGTAAGTAACAACATAAATGGCATGCACAGACAAGGACAGAAAGAATTCAAAAAAGGAGAGAGAGAGATTATGTCCTGGAATGGTCACAAAAATCATGTGGAAATCTTATTGGAGATTCATTTAGAAGTGTTTAGAGGTGGGAAGAGGAAGGAGGAAGTCATTTCTAGAAAAGAAAAAATCATGAGCAAAGATCTATAGGTAGAAAAGAGAAGTAATTTAAAGAATAATGAGAAGTTCAGAAATGAATTATAGTAAATATAGAAAAATCTGTGGATCCACCATACAGAACCTTAAGCACAGAAGCCTAAAATTGATTTTGTAAGAAACTGAGGGCCAGGGACTAATTTTGAGCCCAAGTAGTAGCATGAGCAAATGGTGGCTGAGAAGGAACCACCCAGCAGTGATAATCACAAAAAGAAATATAGAAATAAACATTTTCTGGTGGCTACCATTTTCCAGGTTCTGGTCTAGACATATCCCTTTTTATACTTATCTTCACGAAAATCCTATGAGGTAGTTATTATCTTTCCCCTTTACGAATGAGTAAATTATGGTACAGAGAAGTTCCTAAAGCAAAATACTTTCAAATAGGTAATTTAAATGTGTGACGTGATTTAGCTGAAACAACAGGGAATTATACTTGTATATTGCTGATGAGAATGTAATACTGCTCAGACACTGGAAAAGTTTGGTGGTTTCTTCAAAACTTAAACAGAATTACCAAATTACCCCACAATTACACTCCTAGGTGTATACCACCCAAAACTGTGAACAGGTACTCCAAGAAATACATGTATATGCGTGTTCATAGCAACGCTATTCACAACAGTCAGAAGGTGGAAGTAACTCCAATGTCCATCGATATATAAGTGGATAAATAAATGATGTATATATATACAATTGGATATTATTCAGCCATAAAAAGAAATAAAATACTGACACATGCTACAATGTGACTGTACCTCCAAAACATTATGCTAAGTAAAGAAGCCAGACACACAAGGTCACATACTATATGATTCCATTATACCCAGAATAGATAAATCCACAGAAACAGAGGACAGACTGTGGTTGCCAGGAGCTGGGGTTCAGGGAGTAGAGAGAAACTGTCTCATAGGTAAGAGGTTTTACTTTACAGTGACGGAAATGTCTTAGAACTAGAGACAGGTGGTAGTTATACAGCACAGTAGTAAATGTATTGATATATTTAATGTAAATATATTAATGTATTTAATGCCACTGATTAGTTAACTTTTAAACAATTACGATTAATTTTATATTATGTGAATTTCGCCTTAATAAATTACTTATTTTTAAAAAGAGAGAAAAACTACAGTAAACTAGAAAATATATACATCTGTCATGTTCCATTTAAAAAGAAAAAAAACCCTATGTTTGGCTAACCAATAGACATCAAACTGCTCAAGGCCACAAAAAGTAAGTAGGCTTAGAACCTTTCCACTATTCACTACCATCTTGGCAGAAGAGAACTGAAGCAAGAGACCAATTAGGAACTTATGGATTAACCTTTGGGTGAAATGTTTGACATCTTGTCTAAGGAGATGTCAGTGGGAAAGATAATAAAGGAATAAATATAAAAAATTTTCAAAATAAGATCATTTATTCTAGGTGAATCACTGTCTCTTAAGAAGTCAGCTAAAAATTTCAAAGTTTTGCATCTTAATAAAAATGGGAGAACGGTAAAAGCATTTTTAAAAAGGAAAGCACGCACAAAGGGTTAATATGATTTACTCAATATCATAGGATAAGCCATTAGCTGAGGTTACAACTTAAAGATTCAGTCTTACAAATTTATATGATTCTACAACTTTGTGTCCTGTTGCCATTTGAAAATAACAGAAAGGCAATCTTAGTATAACCTTAACTTTACATCACCTTTGAATTAAAAGTTAAACAAGAAACATGAAATTTGGTTTCAATTGTAATTTGTTAATGAACATGAAAAAAGATTCTATCTAAATCTGAAGATTGAGCATAACAAAGTATAAATATGGAAGTTTAATGTATAAAAATATGATAAATACAATAAAATCTATGACTTCAAATTCATGTTTGTATAATATACATGATATCCTACAATCACATTTTGCTTAATGTTATACTCGTGTATATATATATATATATATATATATATATATATATATATGTCTTTTGAAATCATACCACTAATAATTGTTGCCAAATTTTAATTCCAAATCAATAGTATTGATATTCACTCATAAATTAATAACAATGCAATGTTAACATATAAAACTCTCTTCTGGGATGTACAGTTAGAATAAAGGACTACGTAACTTCAGGATTTCTTTATATAAAAACCCTATCTACCAGATTATAGTAATTATAAAGCTGAAATAAATCCTGTCTCAAGAATCTAACATGCAGCCTTAAGTCTTTCCTTGTACCCAATTTTAAGGCACCAAAGTCAAGGATGTTTTCCCTAAGAACCCAAGTATGACAAAATGGGTGCTATCAGACATTCTTATCCATGTACCTTAATCTTAGGACTAGGCTAGACTTTAACTGCAAGACTTCCAGACTGAGCTCAAGTTCATCTTATTCTCCCTTTATTTGTTTTAAATAATACAATAAACACTTTATATTCATCACTGAAAGAGATCTAGAACTTTGATAATAAGTTATGTACTTGTTTATATGCTCCCTATCCATCCACCTACTTTTCTCTAAGTCCAAAGTTCTCATTAAAAGAAGTACTGGGGGGGGGGGGGGGGGGGGAAGAACTGGATGTTTTTCAAAGGGTATAATATGTTATGTCATATTATAAGGCAATATATTCATGGAATTGGCATCAAAAAGTGAAGTCTTGGTAAAAATGTTTAATCACTGGAAATGTAAAATAGTGCAGACCTTTTGCAAAACAATTTAGCAAAAATGCATAAAAAGCTACTCTAAATATTAATACCCTCTAACCTCAAAAACTCATTTCTATGGTAATCAATCCCAAGAAAATAATCTAAATTATAGTAAACACAATTTGTAATAGGATGTATATCATAAGTGTTACTGATGAGAGGGAAAAGCTGGTGACAGCATGTTAAATGAAGAAAATTATTAAGTAAATAATGCTACATGTAACTAAGGTCTGTCCTTATCCAGACTAATGTACATTTTTAAATTTCTAAATTGTCATATTTTGAATGTGTGTCAAATTCACAGAATCTAGTTCTTTATCTATACATATGAGGGGTGACAGCTGGGACCAATATAAGCAAGTTATACACTATGAAGTTTGGAGTGTCAGATCTGTTTTATAATATGCTTCCAAATAATTTTAAGGATAAAGATACCTGTATAAAACTATGAAATGAATTCTTTATAGTTGTATTAATGGAAACAAATATTTTTTGGACTAAGCATCATAAATAATTTCTTTAAAGCAAGGGTTTGTCCATTACTCAAATTATAAACTGGAAATAATTTTTCAAAGCAAAATGCTACTAAAGAAATCAATGTACAATATGTAAATGATAGAGATTTATTATTAATTCATTTATTTTAGAGTACATTTGAGTCAAAATATGAAAAACTTGATAGCAAGCAAAACTATAATCCTATGTAGAAATCTTTATTTCTATATAACTAAAAATAAAGTTAGTAGTATTAGTGCATAAAATATAAATGACTTTTAAAGTAATATGGAGTGGTATAGAGACTCATAGTCAAAATACTTATCAATTCTTATCCTTTAATACTCTTAGTGATTTATGAAAGTAGTATGTCATATACAGTGGTGCTCCCAATCTTTACACTGTGGACACTCTGAGTAGGAGCTAATGCAAGAAATCCTTGAATCAATATACACATACATATTTTCTCAATCGATGAATACTAAAAATACAACTATTATAATTTGGTAGTCTGCAATTACTTTTGATGTTAAAAACGAATTCTTATTTTCCAACTGGAAATTATGAACTCTTTACAAAGATCTTTAAAAAGTAAATAATTTAAAAAATACGTACTACTTTGGTGATATTATTCTAAACCTACCTTATGTTTAATTAACCTTGACAACTTATTTAGTTACATATATTTTGAAGTGCACATTAAGATTCAAAGTAAAATATCAGTACTTAGAAAAGATAACATTCATCTTTTACATTTTTTAAAAAGGCGAAATCTTTAATGTGTACGTGAATCTGGGGATTATATGTAAAGTCAAAGTCACTCATATTATAACACTGAAAAACAAAACATACAGTATTTTAGGGTTAAATGGTATTCAGAATAGTCCAGTTAGTCCAATGCAATTGGAGAAATTACTAAATTATGTTTACCTTGTTTTCTTTATAACAATGAAAATCTTGACTTAAACTCACACTTTATACGAAAGTTAAATCAAAACAGATCATAGTCTTAAATGTAAAAGTATAAAACTTTTAAAAAAGAAACCTAGGAGATTTTCATGATGTGATGTGGGGGTTAGGTAAAGAATTCTTAAATATGCCACCAAAGCACAGTCCATAAAATACAAAAATCAATAACCTGGACTTTATTAAAATTGAAATTAATTGAAGTCAATTTTATAAATAAAAAGGTAAAGAATGCCCTTTTAGCATTATACTGTAGCGAGAAATATTTACTATAAAATATGGCCATACATATAACCAGGATTTCATAAATTTGTTAGGATATTTAAAAATAGGTGCTTTTTCTTTGACCCACCTATAAACATGTTAAGACTTTAGTACTTTTTCATTTTAGTAAGGTTAATTATGAACACTTACCAGCAGCTTCAAGAACCAGCTGTAGTCTGGCTTTGGCCTGTTCAGCCGGTGGCTAAAAATCAACCATAAAAGATATTTAGAAGTCAGTTTTAATATATGGAGTTTTAAATTAATGTATTATAATGCAAATATCAGAAAATTTAGAGGACTTTACCATAATATTAATATCCATCCACATCTTAACAAAACTCCATCACAGCAGCTCTACCAATCTACTCTCTCACCATAGTAAACAAATCACACTTTTCACTAATATGATGCAATAATGATTTTATTTATTTATTTACTGGAAAAAGGTTTTGTTTACTATCCAGCATCAATCAATGATACCTAAATCAGCACCTAAATCAGTACCAAATAGCAATAGCCTAAAAACTGCAATTTAATAACAAGGTAAAACCCACATTGCTAATATACTTAACACTTTACTTTATCAAGTCCTGTTATCTTTTTTGCATATGGAAAGCTGAGGAGCGAGAGCGAGGTTTTAGAATTCAAGTAGCAACTTGACCACCAATACGTCAGGCAAGTCATATCCTAAAACCAAGTATTTTCTGCTTTCCTAACTATTTGAAAGGGGCAACTATGATGAAGATAGGACACAATGTGAGTTACATGATTTTAATTCCTACTAAACGTCCTAAAATTGTTTTCTCAATACCGTTGATAATGATTCAATACCGTTGATAATGTTGAAACTAAACAACTTTCCTACCAGTGACCTTATTCTGAGATTCTCAGATAATGTGTTGACGGTATCCAAGCTATAACATGGATTATATCAAGGTTATGGGTTTTTATGAAAGACCTGTTAAAAACTCTTTTAAACACTTATGACTGTACTTTACTATATATTTATAAAGACGTCAGCAAGTGACTAAATAACCTCATATTTAAATATGATGCCATCATTGGAGAATTAACATTTTATAAGATATATTTTAATATTTCTCTGTGAAAAAATGGTTTGAATGAAAAGACTTACGTAATTGGATACAGAAAGAAGATGTACAAGAAAGGTTTAACAATTTGGATGGTGCTTCTGAATAAACTGTAAGAAACAGGATGGAAAAGTAGTAGTTAAGACAAGGAGACAGACAGGGAGAGTCTTTCATATCGTAGAAGAAGGGTTAACAAACTATGGCCCTAGACCAGTGACCCGGTTTTGTAAATACGCTTTCCTGGAACACAGCCATGCCCATGTGTTTACACACTGTCTACGAGTGCTTTTGTGCTCACTCCAATAACAGCAGAGTCAATTTTTTGTGGCAGGAAACCTCGGGCCAGCAAAGCCTAAAATAATTACTATCTGGACCTTTAAGGAAAAGTTGGCGGATCTCGCCACAGAAGACAGAGAGACTCAAGAACGTGAAACAGCGGCATGAGGAGCGGGAGCTGCATAGCGATTCACCTGATGAACCGAGAGGAACGTGACTGCGGCAGGGAGCTCGGTCAGGAAGCAAGGATGATGAGGGCCTGAGGTGGAGCAGGGGGTAAGGGGGACAGGAAGAGCTGGCTTTGAGAAATAAGGACCTGGTAACAGGAGAGGACTGACTGGATAGGACAGAGGGAGGAACTGACAAACTTAAAAGCAGTACTTTCTGTCATGTTTATAGAGAAAATGTACACAACCAGGGTCTATAAAGTACTGAAAATACGTACATCAAGTTAAGCTATCACGGCAAAGTATCAGTAGAAGACCGTGAGATCTCCTGAACACAACTCTGTCAGTCACAAGCTCAACTCCCCAAGGAGGCCAAGCAGTTGGTACAAACATTTATGACGATAAGAGGCAAATACATTTGGCCTCAGTAGCAGGGAGCCCAGTGAGGGTGCAGAACAGCGCAGCTCGCGGCCCAGCTCACGGAGGCAGCGGACTCCAGCACCACCTCACTGTTGTCATACAGGGGTACAAACCCAGGGCTGGCATTTCTTGGGTTTTCATGAGACTCTAAGTTTCCAAAAGCACCAATACTGCGTGGGGGCAAGTAGTTCTTTTAAGAGCGAGGTTCAATCCCCAAACAGAGGATTTGTGACCCCTGCCATCTACCTAACATACACAGTAGAAAAGTGACACTCTGCAATATAACATAACTAAAATAGACTGAAGGAAATGATACTCTGACTAGCAGGTCCCTAGCAAGCTAATAGTAAACAAATCACACTTTTCACTAATATGATAAAGCGTTCGTTCAGAATGTCCTAGGAAGCAGTGTCCTCTGATAGAAAAATGTTGGACACTATTGGTTAAGATGTTACATGGGAAAGTTCCACATATTTCATTACGAAAGATTAACAAGTAATGTTTAAGACATAGAAAATTATGCAGCATGAGGAGTACCCACAACCAAAACAAAACAAAAACAAAATAACAATATTATTAAAACCTCCTACCCTATAAAATCCCCCTACGTGGAAGCTCCCTCCCTCCTCCATTTATAACCACTGTCTTGAAGATATGTAATTACCATTCCTAAAGATGACTGATGTTTCTGATAAAAATACCTGTTAAGACATATTTATATTTTCATTAATTTCTCTAACAATCTATAAGTTTCATATTCAAAGATAAAGAAAACCAGAGCAGTTGAGTAACTTGCCTCTACTAGTAAATGACAGATGGAAATTAAAGCCCTTCTGACTCCAAATTTCAGAATCCTTCTAACTAAATCATAGGACAGTCATGAAGTCAAAGCAATTAATTCCACAGATCTAAAAGCATAAGGATGAGTTTTTGATTCTGTTCAAAAGAAAAATCTGTCCAGAATAATACATTTGTCCCTGAAGATGAAATGTGATGACTCTCTAAATACATCGGCCTATATAAACATAACCTGCTAAATTTTAGCAGCACGGAGGTGGGGGGGGGGAGAACTTCAATTATGGGGAGAAATACACTGTTGGGTTTGCCAAACGTTTAAAATTTGTATTTTACAAATATTTTTACTCTTATAAATATTTAAGAGTCACTTGTCAAGCATTTTTCTTGGCTAGGGTATCTAATGTGAATGTTCTCTCACTCTCTGTTCATCTGCAAACCTCTTTCTTTTACCCTGACTAGTGAATAAATTGAATGAATACGGGATTGTAGTCTCTATCACTCACCTGCCCCTTGAATCCTTTCCAAGGGCTCCCTTGCACTGATGCAACCTGGAGTTTGTCCCAGAGGCGGGAAAGCATCACAACAGGTCTCGTGGCTGAACCTCCAGGTGCCATCTACCTATCTGCATCAGCAGCTGCTTGGCTCTAAAGAAGACGAGTTGGAATTGGGAGCAGGAAAAGAGGCAGTGTGATTTCTGTTGTCATCCTTCTATTTGCTATCTATAGTGACTTTTTAAGAAAGTATTAAGAACAAAGAAGGGACAGAATATAGAGCTAAAAGAACAATTTATACTAATATTTTTAGTTAGGTACCATCCTAGTAGCTGGTTTAGAATGGAAATACTTTTAAGGGCTCAAGCACCAAAGTTTCTAATGCTTTAGCTGTTTCAGAGTGTATTACACTTCAGGGACTAGTATGAATTCCATCTAAAAGTGGCAAATGGTACTATGCTATTCAGAACCAGAAATTAAGCCTTATTCAATAAATAAAAATATTCTTCCAAATAGAAATGCATGTAATATAATTTCTTAATATAAGAATTGTAAAATGAGGACATAATTAAGAACACAGTGTCACAATTATATCGTGTGAAGCAAACTTATAGATAGAAAATTATATTCCATTAAAAAATAATATTCCTTACATCAAAATTAGTGCATAATTAGATAAATATCACCAAGACTGAATTATAGAAAATAGAGCTGTTGTCTTTTCAAAAAAAATTAGTATTAATATTAACAGAAAAGTAAGAACAGCGTGGACTTGTCCTAGAAGTCTTTAAAGGATGTATTACCCTTTTTGAACTCGGCCACAGTAACTTCTTACAAGATATATCCACAAAGGCAAAAGAAACAAAAGCAAACATGAACTATTGGGACTTCATCCAGATAAGAAGCTTTTGCACAGCAAAGGATACAGTCAACAAAACTAAAAGACAACCTACACAATGGGAGAAGATATTTGCAAATGACGTATCAGATAAAGGGCTAGTTTCCAAGATCTGTAAAGAACCTATTAAACTCAACAGCAAAGGAAACAACAATCCAATCATGAAATGGGCAAAAGACATGAACAGAAATCTCACAGAGGAAGACATAGACATGGCCAACATGCACATGAGAAAATGCTCTGCATCACTTGCCATCAGGGAAATACAAATCCAAACCACAATGAGATCCCACCTCACACCAGTGAGAATGGGGAACATTAACAAGGCAGGAAACCACAAATGTTGGAGAGGATGTGGAGAAAGGGGAACCCTCCTGCACTGTTGGTGGGAATGTGAACTGGTGCAGCCACTCTGGAAAACTGTGTGGAGGTTCCTCAAAAAGTTAAAAATAGACCTGCCCTACGACCCAGCAATTGCACTGCTGGGGATTTACCCCAAAGATACAGATGCAGCGAAATGCCGGGACACCTGCACCCCGATGTTTCTAGCAGCAACGTCCACAATAGACACTGTGGAAGGAGCCTCGGTGTCCATCGAAAGATGATGGATAAAGAAGATGTGGTTTATGTGTACAATGGGATATTCCTCAGCCATTAGAAATGACAAATACCCACCATTTGCTTCAACGTGGATGGAACTGGAGGGGATTATGTTGAGTGAAGTAAGTCAGTCGGAGAAGGACAAACATCATATGGTCTCATTCATTTGGGGAATATAAATAATAGTGAAAGGGAATAGAGGGGAAGGGAGAAGAAATGGGTAGGAAATATCAGAAAGGGAGACAGAACATAAAGACTCCTAACTCTGGGAAACGAACTAGGGGTGGTGGAAGGGGAGGAGAGTGGGGGGTAGGGGTGACTGGGTGGCGGGCACTGAGGGGGGCACTTGACGGGATGAGCACTGGGTGTTATTCTGTATGTTGGCAAATTTAACACCAATAAAAATTTATTATTAAAAAAAATAAAATAAAGTTAAAACATTACTGTTATATGGAATGATATCCAAAAAAATAAATCAGTATATAATGTACCATTAATTTTAACTCACTTAAAGAAAACTGTACTTTTGTTGGAAATTCTTACCATGCAAGGCTTAAAATTTCTAAATTAATAGTGGTCTTCTTGTGATTGGCAGCCTATTGTCGTGGATTCTCCAGAACTGTTCTGCTCCCCTTGGCAGCCAGTACACTTACTTGACTCTATTTGTAAGCCCTCGTGTTATATATAGAAGAGTATCTACTCTCTGAAGAAGAAACAAATGCTCCTGAGATGAAAGTAAAAGATAAGTCAGTCTCCTAATGGCCTGTGGAGGTGACTATCTTCAATGGCTAGACTTGCTCCCTTGACTTTGGATTTACTCTTAGTTAGTCCAATCCTCTGAGTCCTTTATAAATAGACAGCATGTCTAGAATCTCAAAATAGCGTCAAAGCTAACATTCAAAACCAGCACAATCCTTTGAGCCACAACTACATAAATGAAAAATGAGAAGCAAGCCTATTCTTATATAAGCCAGTTTATACACTAAACTATTTAAACCCTTTGTTCACCCTTTCTCATTTCCATTCCTGTTCAGCTCCCTGAAGCCCTGGCCACCACTGTGGAAATTCTGGGAGTTGATGAAACAACAGCCATTCCAGCTGCCAACAGTACTTTTGGGGTTGTTAAGAACAGAGAAGTACAAAGTCTGAAAGAAAGACTGTGGCTAAGCTAAAAGAGCACTCCAACTTGGAGAATAAACTAGCAACATTATGCAAAATCAAAATTAAGGTTGGGTTATATAGTTTTCAGCTAACTCAATTTCAAATAATCATATGTTCTTTTTACACAAAAAAGAAATGTACAAAGAGAGGATCCTGGAAAGATGGCAAATATGTTTAAGTTTTAAAGAAATTACTAAATTGTTTCTTTTTTTTCTTTTCTTTTTTTTTGGTACAGTATACTTTATTGATGGTACATGACAAGGTAGGGCTCCCCAAGCCCCTCCCCTTCCTCGGGGTCTAGGATGTAAATCGGAGGTCAGGAGATTCTCAGTGTGTTGGGGTTGATTAAGTTGGGGCAGGGACTCCCCAGCAGCTGAGGGCCTCTCTCTTCCTCTTGTTCTTGCTGGGGCTGGCGGTCCAGGAGGCTCTTACTCCTTGGAGGCCATGTGGACCAAGAGGTCCACCACCCGGTTGCTGTAGCCAAATTCATTGTCATGCCAGGAAATGAGCGTGACAAAGTGGTCATTGAGGGCAATGCCAGCCCCAGCGTCGAAGGTGGAAGAGTGGGTGTCACTGCTGAAGTCACAGGAGACAACCTGGTCCTCAGTGTAGCCCAGGATGCCCTTGAGGGGGCCCTCCGATGCCTGCTTCACTACCTTCTTGATGTCGTCATATTTGGCAGCTTTCTCCAGGTGGCAGGTCAGATCCACAACCGACACATTGGGGGTGGGGACACGGAAGGCCGTGCCAGTGAGCTCAGGGATGACCTTGCCCACAGCCTTGGTGGTGTCAGTGGAAGCGGGGATGATGTTCTGGGCAGCCCCTCGGCCGTCACGCCACAGCTTCCCAGAGGGGCCGTCCACGGTCTTCTGGGTGGCAGTGATGGCATGGACGGTGGTCATGAGGCCCTCCACAATGCCAAAGTGGTCATGGATGACTTCGGCTAGAGGAGCCAAGCAGTTGGTGGTGCAGGAGGCATTGCTGACAATCTTGAGGGAGTTGTCCTACTTCTCGTGGTTCACGCCATTCACAAACATGGGGGCATCAGCAGAAGGAGCAGAGATGATGACCCTCTTGGCCCCGCCCTTCAAGTGAGCCCCAGCCTTCTCCATGGTGGTGAAGACCCCAGTGGACTCCACAACATACTCAGCACCAGCATCATCCCATTTGATGTTGGCGGGATCTCGCTCCTGGAAGATGGATTTCCCGTTGATGACAAGTGTCCTGTTCTCAGCCTGGACTGTGCCGTGGAATTTGCCGTGGGTAGAATCATACTGGAACATGTACACCATGTAGTTGAGATCGATGAAGGGGTCATTGATGGCGACAATATCCACTTTGCCAGAGTTAAAAGCAGCCCTGGTGACCAGGTGCCCAATACGGCCAAATCCGTTCACTTCGACCTTCACCATCGTGTCTAGGGGACGCAGCTGGCCCTGCACCAGAAGATGCGGTTGTCTGTCGAACGGGGAGGAGCAGAGAGCCACCAAACTGTTTCTAAAGTAGTTTTATTTTCTCACAAGCAGTGTCTAAGAGTTCCAGTTGCTCCACATCCTAGTCATGACTTAGTGTAATCAGCCTTTTTAATTTCAAAATTCTAACAAGTGGTTTTAGTCTCTGTTTCCCCAATGATTAATGGTGGTGAGCACCTTTTTATGTGCTCATTATCCATATTTTTCCTTGGAAAAATGGATGCTTAAATTTTTTGCCAAAATTTTGTTGGATTTTCTTTTTTGAAATTTTAATTAATTTTCTCCAGGATTTTATTTAAATTCCAGTTAGTTAACAAATAGTGTAGTATTAGTTTCAGGAGTAGAATCTGGTGATTCAAATAGTGTTACATATAACACTCAGTGCTCATCACAGGTGCCTCCTTAATGCCCGTCACACATTTACCCCATCCCCCTGCCCACCTCCCCTCCAGCGACCCTGTTTGTTCTCTTATAGTTAAAGAGTTTTTCATGGTTTGCCTCTCTGCTTTTTATCATATTTTTCCTTCCTTCCTCTACGTTTGTCTGTTTTGTTTCTTAAATTCCACATCTGAGTGAAATCATGTATGTCTTTCTCTGATTTTTTTTAAAGATTTTATTTATTTATTCATGAGACAAAGAGAGAGAGGCAGAGACACAGGCAGAGGGAGAAGCAGGCTCAATGCAGGGAGCCCGACGCGGGACTCAATCCCAGGACCCCCGGTCACGCCCTGGGCCACGGCAGACACCCCACCGCTGAGCTACCCAGGGCGTCCCAATGTGTCTTTCTCTGACTTATCTCACTTAGCATAATACACTCTATTCCATCTATGTCATTGCAAATGGCAAGATTTCACTCTTTTTGATGGCTGGGTAAAATCCCTTGTATATATACCACATCTTTATCCACTCATTAGTGGATGGACATTTGGGCTCTTTCCATACTTTGCCTATTGTTGATAGTGCTGCTATAAACACTGGGATGCATGTGCCCCTTCGAGTCAGTATCTTTGTTGGATTGTCTTATTACTGAGTTTTCAGATTCTTAATCATAGTGAAAGTAATTTTTCATACATGAGATTTACATATTATTTAAACATATGCACACAAATTTATATATTTATGTTTACTTTCTAAATAAAGCTCTCCACCCCCATTGAGTGGCTTGATTTTTCACTGTCTTAAGAGTATCTTTCAAAGAAGCAGAATTTCTTAATCTTCGTGAAGTCCAATTCATCAATTTCTTCTTTTATGAGTCATGCTTTTATGGTATTATATATAAGAAATCTTTACCTAACCACAATTCATAAAGATCTGTCCTATGTTTATACCTGGAAGTTATATATGTATGTTTAATTTAATTAATTTCTATGCAGTGCAACACTGAAAAAGCTTTAATATTTTTTTTTGATATATTGCTATGCAATTGTTTCAGCACCGTTTGCGGAAAAGAATCTTCCACGCGACTGACTTTGTACCTTCGTTAAAAATCAATAGGATATATATATATATATTCTGTCCCATTGATCTATTTGTCAGTCTTAATACCAATACCACACTGTCTTAATTACTATAGTTCTTGAAGTCAGGTAGAATAAATTGTCCAACTTTTTTTTCATTTTCAAAGTAGTTTTGGCTCTTCTAGCTCTTTTGCATTTCCTATTTTAGAATAAACTTACAATTTGTGCAAAAAAAAAAAAATAATAACCACCATGTCTGCTAGGGTTTTGCAGGAGATTGTGCTGAATCTACATGACAATTTGGAAGAAAAGACATCTTCGTATATACTTACTTACGTGATACTAAGTTTGGGCCTGTATTCTTTTCTATCATTTTTGCCTTTTGGGCTTTATCTGAAGTGTGTGTGTGTGTGTGTGTGTAATAAGCAGCACATAGTTGGATTTTACTTTTTTTTTTTTTTAAAGACTTATTTATTTGAGAGAGAGCATGCGAGTGTGAGCGCTGGGAGGGGCAGAGGGAGAGTCTCAAGCAGCCTCCCTGCTAAGCAGAGCCCAAACTGGCCCGATCTCAGGATCCTGGGATCATGACCTGAGCTGAAATCACGAGTCAGATGCTTAACCGACTGAGCCCAAGGCAACCTTGGATCTTACCTTTTTATGCAATCTGAAAAACTCTTGACTTTTAATTGGTAGGTTTGGACCAATTTACACTTAATGTAATTATTAATCTACCACATGCTATTTGTTTTCTATTTGTTCCATCTGTTCTATCTGTTCTTTGTTCCCTTTTTCTTCTTTTTATGCCTTCTCCTAGATAGAGCTTTTTTTAATTCTATTTTATATTCTTTGTTGGCTTATTAGCTGTAAATCTTTTTGTGTTATTTTGGTTGTTAGAGTTTACAATATATCTTTAATTTATCACCCCCATCTTCATTACGTTACTTCATACACACTATAAAAACCTTACAATATGTTCGCATTTCTCCCCTCCTAGCCTCTGTATTATTACTGTCATTGCTCACGTTGTTATAAACTCTTTAACACACTGTGTTTGTGTTGCTTTAAATAGTTATCTTTAAAAGAGTTCTTTTTACTCATGTAATTACCATTCCCAGTACTCTTTATTCTTTTATGTCAACCTAGTCTCTGAAAAAGCTTCCTTTATAAAGCCATTTCTGTAGTCCAAGAATTTTCGTAAAAAATTCTTTCCATTTTTGTGTCTTAAAAAAAAAACCAAACAACTCTTCCTTTTGGTCTTCAGTTTTGAAAGATATCCTTTAGGAAGAATTCCAGCCTTATAAATTTTTTCTACTATTATTTTAAAGTTGTTCCTTTACTATCTTATACTTTGCACTGTCTCCCATGAGAAATTTGCTTTCTCTGTTCCCTCATACATAATGCGTATTTTTTCCTTTACATAATAACAGTATTTATTTTTACTCTTTTGCTTTGAAGATTTTCTTCTCATAACTTGTTTCAAGTAATCTGATTATGACATACCTTGGTATGGTTTTCTTCATATTTCTTGTGCTTGGGGCTTGTTCAGCTTCTTGAAACTGTTTATAGTTTTTATCAAATTTGGAGATATTTAGGTCATTATTTCTTCAACTATATTATTCTGTTGCCCCTTATTCGTACCTTTCCTTTCAGGATTCCAGTTACACGTATATTGTGTATTTGGCTGCCTAACGTTGTTACCACAGCTCACAAATGTTCTTTTTTGTTCTTGTCTTTTATTTTTTTTCCCCTCTCTGGTTCCATGTTGGATAGTTGCTTTTGCTATGTCTTTTAATTCACTGATTCTTATTCTGCAGTGTATCACATCCATTAATATCATCCAGTGAATCTTTCACTTCAGACATGCAGTTTTCATGTCCAGAATCGTGACTGCTTTTGTACCTTTCATGTCTCTACTTAATATGTTGTTTTTCTAGTAGCTCTCTAACCATATGCAATATAGTTACAATAGTTCTAGCAATGTCCTTGTCAACTAATTCTAGATTGGTTTTAACGGACTGATTTTTGTCTCTATTAGTTACATGTTCTTGATTTTTTTGGATGCATAGGACTTTTGGACAAAATGTCAGACATCATGATTTTATTCTGTTGTGTGTTCGATGTTATTGTATTCCTATAAATAGTCTTGGTCTTTGTTGCAGGACACAGTTAAATTACTTGGAACAGTTTGATCCTTTCAGTTCCTACTTTTTTTTAAAAAATATTTTATTTGTTTATTCACGAGAGACGAAGGTGGGGGGGAGGGGGGAGAGAGAGAGAGAGGCAGAGACACAGGCAGAGGGAGAAGCAGGCTCCACGCAGGGAGCCTGACATGGGACTTGATCCCGGGTCTCCAGGATCACGCCCTGGGCTGAAGGCGGTGCTAAACCGCTGAGCCACCCGGGCTGCCCCAGTCCCTACTTTCTCAGGCAGCACCAGAACACCTTTAAGCCTGGCATTAATTCTTCCCCCTATTAAGGCTGCTTTAGTCCTTGATCAGAAGCACCACGGATTATGCGGTTTTCCACACTGGGTACTGGGGGGAGGCACTGTTCCCAACTCCGTGTAGTTGTAGGCAACTTCTTCTCATCACATCCAATAGTTCTTTTCCAAGCCTTGGATACTTTCCTCGCGTGCATGGAACACGAACAGACGCTGAATACCTGAAGGAAATCTCCCTGTGGATATTCTGCAGCTCACCCCTCTCTGATTACCTGCCCTGTGATTTCTAGGGGCTTTGGCCTCCCAGGTATCACAGCACTATCTTCTCAATTCGAGGAGACTACTGGGCTCTGCCTCAGTCATCCCTTCCTGTGATATGACCTGGAAACATTCTCCCGGCCTCAAGCTGAAGCAATTAAGAGGCACACCTAATTTTTTCCCCACCTCTTGGAATCATTGTCCTTCACATTTTATGTCCATTGTCTTGAGAGTTTTCTCAAGTAATTTGTCCAGTTTTTTTAATAGTTTCAGGTGGGAGGATATATCTGATCTGTGTTTCTCCATCTTCACTGGAATAGAAAGCCCATTAATTCTTCTAATACTGACACAACTTGTGAGGTAAAGTTACTTGTCCAAAGTCACATAGCCATTTTTCTAATGAATGTTAATAAAAATGCATTATATATACAGATAAATCTACAAATTCTCCTTCTCTGGACAACATCTATTTCCTTTTTTGGCTTGATCTGTTCTTTCAAAGCTTGGCTCAAGAAGCATCATCTCCTGCAAACCTCATCTGTTTCAGCTTATTTTCTCCCAAACCCTTCATGATGGTTACAAGTCTCTGTTCTATCTTCCTGTAAACCCTGGGAACACATGTATCATCATATTTTCAGTATAATTACTGATTTTGTTGTTTATCTTTCCTCCTTTGAAGGCTATCATCTTCTTGAAGACAATAACTGTCATACATCTTAGTATCATTAGCATCTATGATAGCGCCTGGACTATACTTATATTTGAAATAAATTTCTTTGTAAATTTTTAAATCCTGATAAACGCATACAAATTAATTTTAAAATATTAACTTTATTGAATTCTATCTATTAGGAAGAATTCACCTAATTCAAAAAGCTGGATGTTTGAGAGGATGATAATGGTATTGAGGAAATTATAGCAACCAGGAAATCTGCATATAATACATTTTTAACAAACCTATTTGATAACAGAATGGCAATTCTTAAAGTGATCAAGTGTGTTCCAAATACGATAATTTCTATGTGCCATATCCTTTCTGACCAACATGAAAGACATTCCTAGGAAAGCATAAGCTACCTGAAAAAAACCTAACATTTTTTTTGAAAAAACAGAGTAGATACTATTTATTGTATGCTTATAACATTCCAGACCTTGTGCTACTAGTACATTACCTATATCTCATTTAACAAAATTCTCATAACAATCCTGACAAGGCAGGTAATTTTACTGCTGTTTTTAAGAGGAAGAATAAATTACCTTAAGTCACAAAGATGATAAGGTAGCAGAACTCGAATTTTAACCCAGACCACAAAATCTATGTTCTTAATAACACTATACTGCCTCTCAGCTTGAGATCCATTTGTTTATTAACTTTTATGGGGAAAAAAAGAGAGATAAATCTAATAATTTTTAATTGCCATAAAAGACCACACAAAGTTAAATTTTCTTTAGTCTTTCAGATGTTAGCATTAATGGTCTTAAATTCTGGGAGTGGCACCTAAAACTCTCATTCTAATTAAGCTTTTCTAGATGAGTAAGTTTTAAAATACTAAACATATTTGCAGTATAGGTACTGTGCTGTTTCCTTTAAAGTAAATGCAATCTCACTATGACAGAGACACATATCAACAGCTTATCATATTTCTGGCTACATTTCATTTTAACAGTTACTATAATTCCATCTCTTAGGATCAAGGTCTAAGCTAGAAATATTACAGGTAGCTCAAAGGTAGATTTATCTTGCCTCTAGAACCTAGCACCACATTGGTTTAAAAAAGACCCAAGAAGAAACAAAAAGAATTCAACCAACAATGCATAGCCCATTCTCAATAGCAAATTCATCTTAGAGCTTTATAAACACTTTCTCTAAACAGCTTTGAAGGTTGCAAGAAAGTTATTTAACAATAATTTTATTAAAAACCAGAGAAGGATGCCATTTTATAGATCCATTTTATAGAGGAAGAAGCTAAACAGGTAAATCTGAACCTAAGGGTACAACATCCTTGAGGGCCTGTGTAAGAAACCCTTATTCATAACTCAATACTAGTATTTACAAAATGGTGTTGCTCATTTACTACATAAATACACATCCATGCTTATTTGTTTATAAACTGTCTATGGCTGTTAAGTGGCAGGACTGTGGTGGAGATGATATGGCCCAAAAAGCCTAAAATATTTATCCTGCTTTTTATATAAAAGGCTGACAACCAATTTAGACTACTATAGCTGTATCCTTTCCACTTAACTTTTCCATCCTAAACACAGCTGCTGAAGTTATGTTCATAAAGCAAGATTCTAAGTTACTGCTCAAGAAAGACCTCTGAAGACAAACCATGAGAAACTCCTAAGTCTGGGAAACGAACAAAGGGTTGCAGAAGGGGAGGTGGGTGGGGGGGTTGGGGTAGCTGGGTGACAGGCACTGAGGAGGGCACATGATTGAATGAGCACTGGGGGGTTATACTATATGTTAGCAAACTGAATTTAAATAAAAATTTTATAAATATTCAAAGAAAAAAAAAGACCTCTGGGATTCTCCATTGCTTGCACAGTTAAGCATAAATGTATCACTTTCATTTTTAATTACCATCAATAATTACCCAAGTTTATTCTTTTAATCTTATATTTCAACCACTTCGGCTCTCATATCCAACATTTCAGCAATACACAGCCTCTCACTATTTCTCAACTATGTCCTGCATTTTCCTCCCAGTGCACTCACTCATGCACAACCCTCTACCTGGAATTTCTATTCCCCGATATCCTGAGTTGTAAAAATGCTGAAATGCTACAATCTTTGTCCATTCTCACTTAGCTGAAGGATACAATATGGTTAATTTTTTAATAATGGCTCATATAGCACTCAAGATCTTTGAGTAAATGCTACAGACTACCACTCTACTCTTTCAAAATGAGTACCCTCTCTCCTCCTTCATCCCTAGCCCCCACTCTGGAGCCTCACCACCTAAACCACCTTGTAACAGAACTTTAGAAGGCTTACATCTAGAAAGGAAGCAGCTTTATATGAAAGCTAAGTAGATGAAGTAGAAATGCTCTCTCCTCTGTGGAGCCAAGTAAGTAGAGAGATAAGGGAAGAAGTTTAACTATTCTAATGCAAGTTTGGAAGCATAAAAACAAACAGAACATGGAAGAAACAACAAACCCAAATAATCATTTATTTGTATGGGCTACACAATCATGCCACTGAGGAGAAATGTTTACTTAACATTTCCTTGTTAGGAACTGAGGTGTTTTTTGTTTGTCTTTCTGACAGCTGAACCAAAAGATTCTCTCATGGGAGGAGGAAATTAGAGCTTTTTATATACATCAGTTATTTATATGCTAGGACTCTCAGAAATTCTGAAACAAGTCTATGCAAAACAAATTATTTTTAGTAACACTTCTAGACATGGCATTCGGGTTAAAGCAAAATTTGACTCAATATAGTTGTTCATATTTTAAAAGGCAAAGAACAAATAATTTTGAAGTTTCCTAAATTTTTTTCAAAACAACGTGTGGAAAGTTGTAAGGATAAACATTCATATGGTTCTAAATTATTTTATTACCTACTTCTTTTTAGCATCTTCATAGCTACCTAACTTTTGTTATCTCACTTTTAAGTATCAGCATATCTTTTAGTCCATAAATATTAACATTTTAGGATGGGATATGAGACATTATTCTAAATAATTACATAAATGTCTTTCTTGATCCCTGTAGGGTACAGTTTATAGTAATACTTTCTATATTTTAAATCTTCTGTAGTATTACAACAGCAATTTTTAAAGAAACTTATTTTCTGTGACTATTTTTCTTCTTTCTGCTTTTTGACTTTCTCTCTCTTCCTCTGTATCATCTCATGACTGTTCTCTGCAGTACCAATCATCTGGAATAATCTACCTATCCATCTTTGCTTTACTGACTTCACATAAGTTTTTTAAAACTTGACAAAATTTTTATGTTTTATTCCCAGTTAT
Source organism: Canis lupus baileyi (assembly GCF_048164855.1). Lineage (NCBI taxonomy): Eukaryota > Metazoa > Chordata > Mammalia > Carnivora > Canidae > Canis > Canis lupus. The sequence continues at coordinate 862,518 of NC_132859.1, forward strand.
AATTTCTATCTTTGAATGCAGTTACTTTACTTTGCCTCTAAAGGATCTTCCAAAATTACTTCTTTGCAGCATTTTTGTCACTAAAAAGGTAAGAGGAAATGTACTAGAAAGTTTTTAAAACAGGTTTTCTCCTCAAAACCATTTATCCATTTACAATTGTACCAAAAACTATAGATACCTAGGAATAAACCTAATCAAAGAGGTGTAAGATCTGTTCTCTGAAAATTATAGAACACTTATGAAAGAAATTGAGGAAGACACAAAGAGATGGAAAAACATTCCATGCTCATGGATTGGAAGAACAAATATTGTTAAAATGTCTATGCTACCCAGAGCAATCTACACAATTCAGTGCAATCCCTATCAAAATACCACCAACATTTTTCACAGAGCTAGAACAAATAATTGTAAAATTTGTATGGAACCAGAAAAGACCCCAAATAGCCAAAGTAATGTTGAAAAAGAAAACCAAAGCTGGAGGCATCATAATTCCGTATTTCAAGCTGTACTAAAAGCTGTGATCATCAAGATAGTGTGGTACTGGCACAAAAACAGACACATAGATCAATGGAACAGAATAGAGAACCCAGAAATGGGCTCTCAACTCTATGGGTCCACTAATATTCGTCGACAAAGCAGGAAAGACTATCCACTGGAAAAAGGACAGTCTCTTCAATAAATGGTGCTGGGAAAATTGGACATCCACATGCAGAAGAATGAAACTAGACCATTCTCTTACACCATACACAAAGATAAACTCAAAATGGATGAAAGGCCTAAATGTGAGACAGGAACCCATTAAAATCCTAGAGGAGAACACAGGCAGCAACCTCCTTGATCTGGGCTGCAACAAAATCTTCCTAGCCATGACTCCAAAGGCAAGGGAAACAAAAGCAAAAATGAACTATTGGGACCTCATCAGGCTAAACAGCTTTTGAACAGGAAAGGAAACAGTCAACAAAACTAAAAGAAAACTTATGGAAAGGGAGAAGATATTCACAAATGTCATTATTAGATAAAGGGCTAGTATCCAAGATCTATAAAGAATTTATCAAACTCAACTTTCAAAAGCCAAAAAATCTAGTCAAGAAATAGGCAGATGACATGAATAGACATTTTCCAAAGGAAGACATCCATATGGCAAAGAGCACATGAAAAAATACTCAACATCATTTAGCATCAGGGAAACATAAATCAAAACCACAATAAGATACCATCTTACACCTGTCAGATGGCTAAAATAATCCAGGAAACAAGAGATGTTAGCCAGGATGTAGAGAAAGGGAAACCCTTTTACACTGCAACCTGGTGCAGCCACTCTGGAGTATGGAGGTTCCTCAGAAAGTTAAAAATAGAACTACACTATGACCTAGCAACGGCACTACTAGGCATTTATCCAAAGGATACAAAAATACAGATTTGAAGGGCCACCTGCCCCCCAATGTTTATAGCAGCAATGTCCACAATAGCCAAAATATGCAAAGAACCCAAATATCCACCCACTTCATCCATGGATAAAGAAGGGACACACACACACACACACACACACACACACACACACACACACACACAATGGAATACTACTCAGCCATAAAACAGAATGAAATCTTGCCATTTGCAATGACATGGACAGAACTAGAGGGTATTATGGCAAGTGAAATAAGTCAGAGAAAGACAAATATCCTATGAATTCACTCATACGTAGAATTTAAGAAACAAAACAGATGAACATAGAGGACGGGATAAGATAAAAACAGAGAGGGAGGCAAAATCATAAGAGACTTTTAACTATTAGAAATAAAATGAGGGTTGCTGGAGGGGCAGGGTGGGGGGATGGGGTAATTGAGTGATGGGCATTAAGGAGGGCACCTGATGTAGAAAGCACTGGGTGTTATATGCAACCGAAGAATGACTAAATTCTACCCTTTAAACTTAAAAAAAAAAAGTACAGAATCATTTTTTAAAAACATTTTATTCATTTATTTGAGAGAGAGCACAAGCAGGGGTAGGGGCAGAGGGAGAGAAGCAGACTCCCCACTAAGCCCAGAGCCTGATGACACAGGGCTCGATCCCAGGACCCTGAGATCATGACCTAAGCCAAAGTCAGACATGTAACTAAGCCACCGAGGTGCACCCACCATCATTTTTATAATGTTGTAACCCTACTGTCCTAACTTTGAAGCCTATTATTTTCACATAAGACATTATATTTAGTCATTCTTTTAAATCATGAATTTTAAAAATACAAACCATAAACTTAATTTTAAGCTATTAATAATTGGGCATTTGTCTTTAAAATCACATGGCTATAAATAATCTTTTGATCAATTTTTAATAAATGAATATTTTGGGAAAAAATTCATTAAATATCCAGTTGTCTGACCACTCTGTTCAAAATCGGTAATGATACAAATGAACATATATAAAGTCAAATAAATATGTATTTGTTTCTATAAACAAGTTGTAGAAGAGAATTTATTTGATTTGAATAATTTACTAAGAGATTTTCTAAATGAATAGCTGGATACAGTGCCCGTTTCACATGTTCCCAGCAGTTTTATATGGGAAAACGAAAAAAAAAAAAAAAAAGCAAAAGGGAAAAGACTTAGTCTCAGAGAACTATGCTAGCCTTGACAGTGTAACTAACCTCTAAGAGCTTTAGTTTCCTCATTAATGCAAGCATGCTTATCACAATATTTTTGAAAAACAGAAATGTATGCCCAAAAGGAGAATGGTTAAACAAATAATGGTACAACCCCATGATGGAAGCAGCACAGCAATCATTATTCATTCATTCATTCATTCATTCATTCATTCATTCATTTAAGCGAGAGTGTGTGCATGCACACAAGACTGCAGGAGCAGGGGTGAATGGGGGCAAAGGGAGAGGGAGAGAGAATCTTCAGCAGTCTCCCACGACCTTAAGATCATGATCCAATATGAATTCAAGAACTGGACGCACAAACAACTGAGCCCCCAATCTTTTTTAATGTTTTAAAGACATTATATAACACAGGCAGATGCTAAAGTCATATTTTATAAGACTACAAAACTACATATATAAAATGATTCAGATTTGTAAAGTTAAAAAAATAAAAAATAAAATGTATATCCAGAGAGAACTAAAAAGAAAATGGTAACAAGTTATTTTCTTCTCTATCCTTAATCCTATGTTTTCCAAGTCAGATTTCATTGGGTGGACCAGGGAAAATGGTATTATAACAAAAGGAAAAATCTTTAAAGATTACAAAAAGAAAAAAGAACTTTTTAAAGACTATTAATTTTTTTTACAGTTTAGTATAAAATATGTCTCTGTCATGCATTTTAATGTACTAAAGTTTGGTGTAAAAAATGCAAGAACAATTTAAGTTTTCCCTATAATCTGACATTTGCCACCCATTCTTACTACTACCATGAAGTTAAAGACATATTTTGCTAAGAGGTAAATTTTATAATGAATAAAAGTATTGCCAGAGCTTCGATTTCTAACTTATCTTGCTATTTTTCTTTTAGAATTCTAATGTAGAGCCCAAGTAATGTACATACATATAATGAATACATTATTTCTTGTGCTTTCATTTCATTCTAAACTATTTCACTCTCGACTAGTGACTTTTTTTTAATTTGACCACCCTACTAAAATGGCAGCTGATTTTTCACATTCTTGAAAAATGTAATTTTATTCCATATTAGTTTTTCCATATATTTTGCTCTGTATTTGTTCGCGAAGCTATAAGGAACAAAATATTCCAATAAGGAAAACAAATATACCTATAAAAAATTTTATGATAAAACCATATAGGCAATCATTTTTTAACCATTAAAGTTTGGCTCAACCTAACAGAGTAAGACAGAGTTCATGTAGGGGTAAGGTTAGCTTTTGGGGTTTAGAACAGAAGAAATCATAAAGGAAAAGGAGAAACAGGCTTGGCTGCATAAAAATACTCAATTTTATATAAAAAGTATCCAGCAACACAGAAGTGAAACATAATGGCAACATTGTGACAGTAAATTAGCAACAAATTTAGACAAGCATTTATAGCTTCACTTCAAAAAAGTCCCTAAAAGTTGGTAACAAAATCACTAGTTCCTAAAAGATGAGAAGGAAAGAGTACTAAGAGGTAGAAAGGCAGCTGGTCAAACTCTCTCAGACTTCTCTGGTAGAATTAACTGTCGTTATTAAAATATGCAAATTAGAAATGTTTAAATGGCAGATAATGCTAGGCAATGATGTGAACTCTCTTACTCCTCTAGTAGTCTTATAAATCGATGCACTTACAGAAAGCAATTCGAAAAATGTGAAAGGAGCCCAAAGAGTGAATTCATACTCTGAGAATATTTCCAATTTGGGGACTTAGAAGAAAATATTCAAAATATGAAAGAGTTATGACCATTCGATATTTTAGATACTTTCCTTTATCTCCAACAATAAAGAACTAGTTAGGCAACTCTACTTAGTAAGAGGTAGTATATATTTTAAAAACAACAATGTTAAAAACTCAAAAGTATGAAAAATTGCCTATCAATCAAAAAATGACAGAAAACTACATACTAAGAATATCTAAAATATTTATACCTTTTGATATAGGATTTGCATTTTGAGGATCTACTCTAAAATAATTGAAAGCAATATACAATCTCAATCTTTTGGTATTGGTTGAGACCTGATTTGTGACCCAGAAATGGGCCCTCAACTCTATTGTCAGCTAATATTCGACAAAGGAGGAAAGACTATCCACTGGAAAAAGGACAGCCTCTTCAATAAACGGTGCTGGGAAAATTGGACAGCCAGCCACGTGCAGAAGGGAACTAGACCACTCTCTTATACCGCACACAATGATAAACTCAAAATGGATGAAAGATCTAAATGTGAGAATAGAATCCATCAAAACCCTAGAGGTGAACACGGAAATACCCTTTTTGAATTTGGCCACAGCAACTTCTTGCAAGATACATCTATGAAGGCAAGGGAAACAAGAGCAAAAATGAACTATTGGGACTTCATCAAGATAAAAAGCTTCTGCACAGCAGAAGAAAGGCAACAAAACTACAAGACAACCTACAGAATGGGAGAAGATATTTGCAAATGTATCAAATGAAGGGCTAGTATCCAAGATCTATAAAGAACTTATTAAACTCAACAGCAAAGGAACCAACAATCCAATCATGAAATGGGCAAAAGACATGAACAGAAATCTCACAGAGGAAGACATAGACATGGCCAATAAGCACATGAGAAAATGCTCCGCATCACTTGCCATCAGGGAAATACAAATCCAAACCACAATGAGATACCACCTCACACCAGTGAGAATGGGGAAAATTAACAAGATAAGACATAACAAATGTTGGAGAGGGTGTGGAGAAAGGGGAGCCCTCTTGCACTGTTGGTGGGAATGTGAACTGGTGCAGCCACTCTGGAAAACTGTGTGGAGGTTCCTCAAAGAGTTAAAAATAGAGCTGCCCTACGACCCAGGAATTGCACTGCTGGGGATTTACCCCGAAGATACAGATGCAGTGAAACGCCAGGACACCTGCACCCCAACGTTTACAGCAGCAATGTTCACAACAGCCAAACTGTGGAAAGAGCCTCGGTGTCCATCGAAAGATGAATGGATAAAGATGTGGTCAATATATACCATGGAATATTCCTCAGCCATTAGAAATGATGAATACCCACCATGTGCTTCGACGTGGAGGGACCTAGAGGGTATTATGCTGAATGAAGTTGTCAATCGGAGAAGGACAAACATTATATGGTCTCACTCAATATGGGGAATATAAAAAATAGTGAAAGGGATTATAGGGGAAAGGAGAGAAAATGAGTGGGAAAAATCAGAGAGGGTGACAGACCATGAGAGACTCCTAACTGGGAAACAAACAAGGGGCAGTGAGTGGAAAGGGTGGTGGGCAGGGAGATGGGGTGATTGGATGACGGACATTGAAGGGGAGCACTTGACAGGATGAGCACTGGATGTTGTACTATATGTTGGCAAATCGGATTCCAATAAAAAATATACATATAAAAAAAAGGAAGCGCAGAACTAAAAAAAAAAAAAAAGAAAGAAATATACAAATGATTTTTAAGCAATGGAGGAATAACTGGAGTTATTTCATTAAACTGAAATACTGGGGCACCTGGGTGGCTCAGTCAGCTAAGCATTTGCCTTTGGCTCAGGTCATGACCAGCCTCCTAGGATCAAGCTCTGCATCCAGCTCCCTGCTCAGCAGAGTCCACTTCTCCTTCTCCCTGCTTTTGTACTCCCGCTGCTCTTTCTCTCCCTCTCAAATAAATAAATAAAATCCTTTAAAAAGTAAACTGACAAATTGAAGTATAACTTTAGAACACTGGGAAATAACTGGTTTCAGAGAAGAACCTGAGAAATACTGCTATTTCATTAACTAAGAACGGTCTGGTCTGACCTTCTTGCCTGGGGGACATTATATTCCCCACTGCCTGAACGGCAAACACCCTAAACTTTAGCACCCATAGCTAGCTGGCCTGGTTCAGGGCAATAGCAAAACTAGATTTTGGAAGTGAGGTAGCCCTAGATACTTGAGATTACAAAGTGTCCACATACTCCTGGCTGTCTGTTAAAGTCACACACATATGCAGAAGATCTTAGAGAACATCGTAAAGATTGAAAGCCTAGGACTTGTTAATTTGCTCTATCTTGGAATGTATTCCTCATCTACACATATCCTAGCCATTGTATGGAAGTCCAAGAGCCCTATGGTATCAATCACCGACCACTGAATTGTACAAGCACAGGAGAGACCCCCTAAAGAGCCATGCTAAAAAAAGCAGACAATATCAACAAATACACAGAAACTGGGCTGAGACCTGGGCTGAAACTGGGTTGAACACTACAGAAGCAACAAATTTCACAGACTGAATCTAGGAAAGATAACTGCCTACTAAAACAAAACCCCAAAACAGAAAATAAATCCCAACACACCAGAGTCCATAGTCACAAGAACATAATATCCACAAGCCCACAAAAATTTACTATTTTTAAAGAAATATTGAGAGCATGAACCTATACTCAAGAAAAAAAAAACAGTTAATAGAAACTAATGCCAAACCGGTACAGATGTTGGATTTAACAAAGACTTCAAAGCAGCTATTATAAACGTATTCAAAGAACTGAAGGGAAAAAATGCTAAGAAGGACTAAGTAAATAGGGAATTTCAACAGAGAAGTTTCAAACTATAGAGAAAGAACCAAATGGAAATTTTACAGTTGACATGTACAAAAACTAAAATGAAAACCAAAAACAAAACAGAAAAATCTCTCACAGATGGGTCATTAACAGATCTGAGATGGCACAAGAAAGAATCAGTAAATATAAAAGCATATTAATAAAAATTACCCAAACCAAAAAATAAAAGGAAAAAAACACTGGAGGAAATGACAGAGCCTGTGATGTGTGGAGCAATATCAAACATCCAAACGTAAGTGTGATTGAAGTCCTAGGAGAAAAGAGAGAAAAAGGGCAGAAAAAAATGTAAAGAAATAACACCAGAAATGAAATGTTAAAGATTTCCACCTAATTTGAACAATGCTCAATAAACTCCAAGTGGACGAATGCAAAAAGAACCACACCTCCATGTATCATAGTTAAACTCCTTAAATCCAAAGGCAAAGAGAGAATCTTAAAAGCAGCAAGAGAAAAATACCATGACACACATACAAGGGAAAAAAAATATGATTAACAGTTGACTTTCATCAGAAATAATACAGACCGGAGGCAATGGAAATGGCATACTTAAAGTGCTAGTGGAAAAATATACCTGTCAATCAAGAATTCCATATCCAACAAAAATAAAGACAAAATAAAAACCTTCACAGATAAACAAAAATGCATTGCTAGTGGACCTGCCCTAACTGATGGAAGTCCTTCTGGCTAAAAGGAAACTCATGGTAACTCGGAACCACAGGAAGGCATGAGGAGCACTGGGAACAGTAAACATAAGAAATATAAGAACTATTTTTAAATTTTCTCCTCTTAATTTCTTTGCAGGACATGTACTTGCTGGGCAGCCCTGGTGGCTCAGAGGTTTAGCGCCGCCTTTGGCCCAGGGTGTGACCCTGGAGACGGAGGATCGAGTCCCACGTCAGGCTCCCTGTGAGGAGCCTGCTTCTCCCTCTGCCTGTGTCTCTGCCTCTCTCTCTCCCTCTCTCTCATGAATAAATAAATAAAATATTAAAAAAAAAGACAGGTACTTGGTGAAAGCAAAGATTCTAACACTGTATTGTTGAGTTTACAATGCACATATATGAATACTGTGTATGATAGCAATAGTACAAAGGAGAAGATAATGGAGGTAAAATTGGTACAGATGAAAATGAACTGGAAAAGAGAGGTAAAGTTGTGTATTTTATTTGAATTATATCAGTATTAACTTGAAATAGATTATAAGCTTAAGATGCATATTGTAAGCCCATGACAGACCTTTCCTGGGTGGCCAACTAACTACTGGTTTAGTGAATAACGTACTAAACTGTCTTGTATATGATTACCTTTTAGGTTAGCTTGTTTTCTTTCTTGTTATGAAGTAAAATACACATGTAGGAAAGTGTACATAGTAGGAATGTACAGCTCAGTGAATTCAGCAAACAATTTTAAGATCTGTATGAATTCTCCTATAGCTAAGTTTATACTTCCCTTCCTAAAAGATCTGCACATTGCCATGCTCTTTTATATATATTACAATAAACCTTTAGCATATGTTATTATTTTTTAAAAGATGCATATTGTAATCTCTAGGGTAACTACTAAAAAAGTAAGCTCTCTACAATGTCCTTGAAAATTTCTATAGTCAGAATCACTTGAATACAATGGTAAAAATATATGCTGTTCCAAAAAGACTAGCAAGAGGGGCACCTGAGTGACTCTGCCAGTTAAGCATCTGACTCTTGATTTCAGCAGTCTCGATCTCAGAGCTGTAAGTTCAAGCCTTGTGTTTGGCTCTACGTCACTCAAAACAAAACAAAACGAGAAAGAAATACACCAAAATGGTAATAGGCCTAAATCCGAAGGATAGCATTGTAAGTGACTTTTTCCTTTCCTTTGTTGTTTCTCGGTTGCATGTGTTGTAGTTACAATATTTTTAAATTGGAATATTCCAACGAAACTTAAACCATGCAAAATATACCATAAAAAGTATACCAAAACTTCAGGAGATACTAAAGGCAGTTAATAAGAGTATCATGCATTGGAATATTCACTTATATTCTTCTGGACAGAGAATCTACAGCTTTTATCAGATTCCCAAAGGGATCTGTGTGTCCAAAGAAAAGTTAAGAACCAGTGTTCTAAAGTATTAATAAGTGACCTGTCATATCCCATTCATTTGAACTATGGAGTCCAAGGCAACCTTACCTAATTATTGCCTTTTGAAATGATAATTCATCAATTTAAGTTAGTTCGTAACTCTTTAATTTGCCTTTATTCTTATTTCAGAGGCTCAGATCTGGGTTACAGAAGAGATAGGGTAAAAAGAATATACTCTGGGCTGCAAAGATAGAAAACAGCAAGACGATTATATGAACTGGAAGACCCCTACTCCTGAAGCAAGGTACTAAGGAATATAATTCTTATTTTTATTTTTCACATAAGTCTTCAGGATAGGATCTATGAGGAGTTTATGATTTTTAAAGATTTCTCAGGTAATTTGATCAGCCAAGTTGGGTATCACTGTTCTGAATTAACAGTGAAATCCTGAAGCCAAGAAGGTTTGTACTCATTTCTAGCACCCAAAGCAGTGCCCAGAACACAGAAGACTCAATAAACAATTTGTTGAAGTAATAAAGGAGTTTTCTTTTCATAGTATGTGAATAAAAAATAAAATCAGGCAAAGTCAAATTATCGTATATGTTAAACATAACAAATATCCCAGATAAGAAAATGCCTATACTCCTTAGATAATAAGTTACTAGTTATACCAGAATATTTTTATTAGTGCTGAAGTATCCCAGGTCTCTGACTTTGATATCCTCATCGATCAAAGTAAAAATAACCTCTCATTCATATTATTTTATAAGGAAAATAAGTCATATTCCTTGAGTCAGCAATAGCTCTTACGCTCTTCAGTGACCATATCAATAGACACTTAGATTTAGACAAACTTACTATTATTTTTCTTTCCAAAACAACATCATTTTATTATATTATTATTATTTTAAAGATTTTATTTATTTATCCATTAGAGACATAGAGAGAGGCAGAGACCCAGGCAGAGGGAGAAGCAGGCTCCCCGCAGGGAGCACAACATGGGAGTCGATCCCAGGACCCCAGGGTCACACCCTGAGCCAGAGGCAGATGCTCAACCACTGAGCCCCCCAGGCGTCCCTAAAACAACATCATTTTAGATTACTTCCAAATTCAAGCAAATCTAGCCATATAATTGCTTAATGTGTTAAAATTCTTATTGCGCTACTAGCATTTTGATACTATAGGTTAAAAATATAAAAGGTACCATTAATATGATATTCAAATAAGGTTATCTGACCAGGCAACTCACAGAATAGAGAAATCTTTCTCTATTCTGAAAAGCCAGGAATCCATTTACCTTGTTCCACCCTGAACATGCAAAGGATCCAAATCTTGTGAAAAGAGAAGTTCAAGTAGTACATATATGCACGCGAGCAGCAGGCCTTATTAGTAAATCCATTTTATTATAAAACTCACTTGAAAATTTAAAATTGTTAATGATGATCATGTGACAATAAAAAATTAACTATATGGAAAAAAAATTGAGAAAAATATATTTTTAATGGCTAAGTACAATAGAACACTATTCTAATTAGACACATAACATAAAATGTGCTGTTTGGGTCCACTCAATTTTCTACTTACCAACATACATTATAAATGTAGTTGGACAGCCCATATTAAACTTGAGTTAGATTCACACATTTCAGGTCTTGTGTGGTCAACCTTGGAGTGGATATATCAGACATCTAAGTGTTGGAGCAAGAAGTGGTTTGGAGTCATTATATGGTCTCATTCATTTGGGGAATATAAAAAATAGTGAAAGGGAACAAAGGGGAAAGGAGAGAAAATGAGTGGGAAATATCAGAAAGGGAGACAGAACATGAGAGACTCCTAACTCTGGGAAATGAACAAGGGGTAGTGGAAGGGGAGGTGGGCAGGGGGATAGGGTGACTGGGTGACGGGCACTGAGGGGGGGCACTTGATGGGATAAGCACTGGGTGTTATGCTATGTGTTGGCAAACTGAACTCCAATAAAAAGAAATTTTTAAAAAATCAGTGACTAGGGGATCCCTGGGTGGCTCAGCACTTTAGTGCCTGCCTTTGGCCCAGGACATGATCCTGGAGTCCCGGGATCCAGTCCCATATCTGGCCCCCTGCTGGAGCCTGCTTCTCCCTCTGCTTGCGTCTCTGCCTCTCTCTCTCTTTCTGTGTCTCTCATGAATAAATAAAATCTTAAAACAAACAAAAAAAAAGTGATTTGGAAAAGAAGTCAGGGAAAGAGTGAGTTAAAGTAGACAAGCTGAACCTTTTAACATTTTAGCTGTCACATTTGTGATTTCCAAGTTCAGATTATGTATCTGTCATTCAAATTTCTCTTTGATTGAGGCTCCTGTCCCTCCCCTACTGTAGGTCTTCTTTATGAGTCTTAGGAAAGGGAGGAGCACAAATAAAAACTCAGTTACTTTCATTATAATCTTGTTGAAAACACTCAGGAGCACAAGGCATTTATGCTTCGGTATTCCTTACCCCTCACAGAAAAAGTGTAAAAAGGGAGACCGGCAGCATTCCTAAGTTCTGACAGCAGTTCACACAGAGAGAGCAGTCACCTGGCCTTGTGCATAGGGATACACCCGGTCCACGTGGCAGTGCCCAGTGGGATCAGCAGTGCTACAGGGCAGAGGAGGGTCAAGGCAAAGGGAGATTTAAAAAGGAGAGGTGAAATACTTCTTCCCTTTCCCCTTTTTCCCCCAAACTACTAGGACCTTAGCTTATGAACACATGAGGCAATTCTCTTCAACACTGCCACAGACACTTGGGGGACACTGAAATCCACCTTAATGAGAAGAATAAAAGTCAGTAAAGCACCTTTTGCAAAAAGAAAGTTTAGTTCTACTTTAACATTGGTTTTTTAGAATGGTTCTGATTACACAGTAGGAAAAAATCCAGAAGACACAGATACTCTGGTACATCAGCAATGTTCAAATGTCACCTGTGTCTCTATGTGTTGCTAGGATACGGTCAAATGACAACCTCTCAGGGGGTTAATGGCTCTATCACAATCTCTAGAGCAGTCACACCTGGAATCCAAGAAAGCTTGAGAGCCCCTGAGTATGTTAAGGAGAATCCCGAGGAGAGTGTTCTCTGAGGATTTTAAAATGTGCATTTAGGGATACTCCGAAAATTTCTAATATAAGTATGTGAGTGCTCCACTTATTATCAAGCAAATCAATGCAATTCCAGTGCTAGGATTTATGTTTGTGTTCATAACCAAGTCTCGTGTCATGTGATCGTCTACAATGCTGGCGCTTGCCTTCACCGACTCCCTAAGCAAGTCCAACAGTTGCTAAGCAGGCCTGCCCAAAAGGCAAATGACAACAATGGCCTCGCATCCACTGCGACACTCATGTTAAATTTTCTGGCACTTATAACGACAAAATGACACTTACTGCAGTTATAATTTCAACTAAGAAATTTTCACAAAATAATGTCTTTAATGTCTCACATTAAATAGTAAATTAAGGCCTTTTCACTTTTATGAAGGTAAATCAAAGTACTTTTGATTGAGTATCAGAAGTTTATTCCGAGCTAATGAGACAAGACTGGATTTATGTCAAAACTTTGTGTCAGGAGCGGCCAAAGTCACTCTTGTACAAAATTCAGGGATTCTTCGGTAGACTGAACAGAGAGAAGTGGTGGAAGAATGAGGCACTGAAAACTGAAACACATGAAACAGAGCAGGTGGGACAGAGAGGGCAAACAGAAACCCCGAGCCACAGCAGCTCTTTCTGCATTTAGCATTTAAGCTGATTTTCTGCTGGTCTGCATACACCAATTGGCGACAATTACAAGAGCAGTGAAAGTAGTACAACTTTTCTGTTAAACAGATTTTTAAATCTTTTAACATTTTATTACTTTTGGTTGTATTATTTTTTTAAAGATTTTATTTATTTGACAGAAAGAGAGAGAGCACAAGAGGGAATGGCAGGCAGAGGGAGAGGGAGAAGGAGAAGCAGGCTCCGGGAAGAGCAGGGAGCCTGATATGGGACTTGATCCCAGGACCCTGAGATCATGACCTGAGCAGAAGGCAGCTGTTTAAACCAACTAAGTCACCCAGCCCCCCCCCCTTTGGTTGCATTTAAAGGACTAGATCATCAATACAATGGCTAGTAATTAAAATAAGCTTTTTGTTCAGAATAGAAAAGTTACAATAATTACAATGACATAAATCTCAAGATCATTCAGGCAATGTAAGAAACATAAAACATTCAGTCAAAACTACAGTGAGATATCACCTCGCACCCGTCAGAACGGCTAAAATCACAAACACAAGAAATAACAGGCGTTCCCAAGGATGTGGACAAAAAGGAACCCTCTTTTACTGCTGGTGAGAATGCATACTGCTGCAGCTACTGTGGGGAACAGCATGGAGGTTCTGCAAAAATCTAAAAATAGAACTACTATATGAATCAGTAATCACACTACTGGGTATTTACCAAAAAAAAAAAAAAAAAAAAAAAACAAAAGCACTAATTCAAACAGATATAGGCACCCCCTATATTTACTGCAGCCTTATTTGCAATAGACAAACTATGGAAGCAGCCCAAGTGTTCATTGATAGATGACAGATGAATGGATAAAGAAGATGTGATACACACACACACACGCGCACACAAATATATCACTCAACCATAAAAAAGAATGAAATCTCCCATTTGCATTGGATAGAGCTAGAGAGTATAATGCTAAGTGAAATAAGTCAGAGAAAGGAAAGTACCATACAATCTCACTCATATGTGGAATTTAAGAAACAACAAATGAACAAGGGAAAAAAAAATAGAGACAAACCAAGAAATAGACTTAACTAAAGAGAACAAATTAATGGTTACCAGAGGGTAGGTGGGTGGGAGGATAGATGAAACAGGTGATGGAGATTAAAGAATACACTTAACTATGATTAAAAAAAAGAAAGAAATGAAAAAAGAAACATAAAAAATGCAAGAACCTATTAATAAGCCAAACAACTGAAAACACAATTTAAATTAAAAAATTACCTGTATTATATTAATTACAGTTTGAGTTCTATTTTCACAGATTTTGATGTTTTATTTTTAATTTGTAAATTTAGCTATTAAATTTATACTAATATGTAAATGTGTTTGAGAGATAACTAAATATACTAAAAGCATGAGCTCTGGAGCCTAGACAGTCAGGGTTTAAATCCCAGACCTGACATTTATTAGTTGTGGGATCTTGAACAGGTCATTTAGCCTATCTGTGCCTCCATTTGCTTATCCATAAAATGGAGATAATAATACTGAAAATACTGTTAAGTGGAATTTTAAAAAGGCAGGGGGTATGAACTCTGGGGCTAGATTGCCTGGGTTTTATAGTTCAATATTCCTTCCCCTGAGATGTATTATTACAGGGTTTTATTGTGCCTAACTCACAGGATTATAGAAAAGACTAGATGAGGGATCCCTGGGTGGCGCAGCGGTTTGGCGCCTGCCTTTGGCCCAGGGCGTGATCCTGGAGACCCGGGATCGAATCCCACGTCGGGCTCCCGGTGCATGGAGCCTGCTTCTCCCTCTGCCTCATTCTCTCTCTGACTATCACGAATAAATAAAAATTAAAAAAAAAAAAAAAGAAAGAAAAGACTAGATGAGTATGAGTATATATACATTATCCATCCATCTATCTATCCATCCATCTACCCACCCACCCATTGAAAGTGCCTAGCACGTACCAAGAGTTGTATGTGTTACCCAGCATCGTTACTGTTACTATATAATGTCGTTATTATTAGCATTATGATTTTACATTTATAAAACACTATGACTGTAAGGAGCTTAAATCTACATATATATGTATATATATGTGTACATATACACACACACACACTCACACATTAAGCAACATTATGATATAGTATCAAAGTCTATAAGGTGGAGGGCACCTGGGTGGCTCAGTTGGTTAAGCAACTGACTCTTGATTTCCACTCAAGTCATGGTCTCAGGGTCCTGGAATCAAGCCCCACAGTCGTCTCTGCACTCACTGGGGAGTTTGCTTTAGGATTCTCTTTCCCTCAAAAATCAATCTTTTTTTTTAAGTCTATAAGGTGGGAAGAGTAATAAGAATCTTTTCTCTTTAAACAGAGTCCATATATGACTAAATAAACTTTTTTTTTTAAGATTTTATTTATTTGAGGGAGAGAAAGAGAGAGAGATGAGTGATGTGGGGGGGAGGGCAGAGGGAAAGGAGGAAAGCAGACCCCCAGCTTAGCGGAGAGCCCAACGCAGGCCTCAATCCCAGCACCTCAAGATCATGACCTAAGCTGAAGGCAGGCACTTGAGCCATCCAAGCACTCCAATTTTAGCTATTTTTTAAAAGTATTTCTCCACTATTCTGTTTATCTTAAATTATGTTTGTTTCAACAATAGGAAACATGTCATTTCTGAAACTCCTAAGAGCAGTGGCAATCTAGCAACATGCAAGGCTCACTAATATTTTGACGGTCTACCCTCAACTCAAATTATCTCTGTCTACATACAAAATACTGTGTCACCGCACGTGCACACAGGCAAGTGCTTGACATCAGCCAAATCAAGTGTGGTCTTACTTCCATTGATTAAATCTAAATGTTGTTAGATCACTGAATGAAATAAAAACAACAATAATAACAAAGAATTTTTTCAGTTTTCAAAAACGTAGCACAAGTTACTTAGGACAAATAGAAATACTAACCTTTCAAACAAGGGCTGTGAAACCTTCTCATATCAAGGCAACTATCTGTGACTTAGAGACTTATTGTTTAGAGATTTTTTTTTAAAGATTTTATTTATTTATTCATGAGAGACAGAGACAGAGACAGAAAGAGAGACAGACAGACAGACAGAGATTGAGAGAGAGAGAGGCAGAGACACAGGCAAAGGGAGAAGCAGGCTCCATGCAAGGAGCCCGACGTGGGACTCGATCCTGGGACTCCAGAATCATGCCCTGGGCCGAAGGCAGGCGCTAAACTGCTGAGCCACCCAGGGATCCCAGAGATTTATTTTTTTTTACACTTTTATGATTCCATGACAATTTTAAACGTATTTGGAAATGAAATGGTATATAAATCACAATGTATCTGTTTGCTTTTAAATGAGGACAGGAGTGGGGACGCCTGGATGGCTCAGTGGTACAGTGCCTGCCTTCGGCTCAGGGCATGATCCTGGGGTCCCAGGATGGGGATTGGGATTGAGTCCCACATCGGGCTCCCCACAGGGAGCCTACTTCTCTCTCTGCCTCTCTCTCTCTCTGGGTCTCTCATGAATAAATTTAAAAATCTTTAAAAAATAAATGAGGACAGGAGTGAATGTTCATTTGTATTTTGCCTTAAATGGTCTTTTTCTATCAAACAATAATAGCCATCTTAGTTTCTTTAGGAATGAACTGGTCTCTAAGTAAATAAAACCATATGTATTTTCTGTCACTATGTCAGGACACAATTTAATTCCCTTTTGCAGAGATATATAACTAAATTACTTCATTTGTCTTTTCTGCATATGGTGGTTAGTCTTTTTCATACAAATAGAAAACTTTTCAGGGGTGTACTTCCCTAAAAATGGTGCTGTGCTCCGTCCTGGATAATGGATACAATTTGGATAATAGCCAATAGATGGCACTGTTCGCACTAGGTAGCAAAGATCTCACAAAGGTCTCATTACAGGCACAAATTACTAAGACAAATATCTGCTCAATCAGTGAATTTGAATTTTTTGTGACAAGGACATATATTATTAATAGATATTGACAAATTTACACTTAATAGTTACAGAATATGGAGACCAATTTTAGCTAAACCATTTACTTATTTATCTAAAAATATTTATTGAGTATCTACTATCACTAGGCTTTAGAGACAGAAAAGTAGGTAAGATTATTTCTCAGTTTCAGATAATTCTACAATAATATATAAGTAAAACTGTTGATGGAGGTATGCACAGAGAAGCACAGGGGCTCATTCTGGGGATAGAATGGATCAGCAAAAGACTTTTGCAGAAATGAAGCCTTAGTTGTTGGCAAAGGATTCAGGTTGGGGGAGTGAGGCTGTTAGTATATCATACTTTAAACAAAGGGAAAAGCAACAGCACGGACAAGAAGGTAAATCATATAATACAATGTGGAAAGTATGAATCAGAACAATCAAAATACAAACCTGAAAGAGGTCTGCAGCACTCAGAGAGTCTGCTATTGTTAAGGTATTTGGACTTCAACCTTTGTAGAATAGAGATCTATTTGAGGAGTGACAGGGAGTGGCATGGTCAGATCTGTATTTTAGAGAGATCACAGCTAGAACTACGGGAGCATGAATTTGAATGGGACAATATCGGAGGTAGGAATCCACCACAGTGGCTACTGTGGTAGTCCAGCAGCAAGCCATGAAGCCTCACCTGGAGCAGTGTCGATAAAGAGTAGAGAGGAAGACAATTTTGGGAAGTATTTAAGGATACGGCATTCAAATGGATATAAGCAGATGAGGGAGGAGGAAGCTAGAATGACAATCAAGACAAGGTATTTCCTAGGTCCTTTTGATTGCCACAGATGGCTTTTTACTTGATCCACCATCCTTTTAATTGCCTTTAATATAATGTATAAATTACTGTCCTTTTACCTATTTAATCTTTTCTCTTTGACAGCATCTTGTACTTTACCTTCAAAACACCAGAATTTGTGAAAATTACCACAAAAATATGCGTATTATGTATTTGTTTGCCTTCTCTTCTATTCATTAGGTTTTACCACATAGAGGACAGGGTCATCTCTACTAATCTAGATCACTATTGCATAACTAGCACCCACTCTGGTACATAGTTGGAAGCTCAACAAAAATTTGCTGAAACAACATATATTTCTGAAGTTTGTTTTATGAAATATTTCTGAAGTTTCAAGCTCTAGTTACATTCTGCTTGGTTGATATTTTCCATCAAGATCACACACGACTTTAGGCCACATTCAGTAAAGCAAAACCACAAGAGATGCTTGCCTATTTATTAAGTACTTTAGCTCTGTTTCTGTGACAGCTTTGCTCATCAGGGCAGGAATGAGCCTTTAACATGTCAAGTTAGAAGCTATTTTCCAGTGTAATAGGTAATAGGTGTTCTCTGGTCAGGTCAACTTTCTCCATCAAAGATGACTAAATACCACTCTATAAAAACTAGCTTCCTCCTTCCCTTTTTGAGTCTTGCTTGGGTTTCAACCAAATCTCCTTGCATCTCCATCTTTCATGGATATTAATTTATTCAAATAGTTTAATCTTCTCTTCTCAAGGTCATCTTAAGATACCACAGGGGTTGGTATCCCTAAGTTTTAACTGTCCCTTAAAGAAAAATCCTTCCCCACTCTCACATCATAGAATATTAATTGTAGCATGTGTGTGGAGAGGGAAGAGAGTGCAGTGTGCTGTGTTTTAAGAATATGCCCAGTCTTCCAATGATTTCCTACTTCTATGTCAGTTTCCTTGGGCTTTCAAGAAAAAAACTGAATGTAGACTGAAGCAAATTAACATTTACTTTAACAAACCTAAACATAAAACCTGAATTTCAAAATGAGATAAACCTTCTACTCAGAATAAATATTTATTTAAGGAAAGAGCTACTCTGGAGGATTTAAAATATTCATCCAATAGACTAAAAAAACCTTAGTACATACTTTGCACAACACATGTTCAAAGTGGTGAGATATAAGAATACAAAAATGTATCTAACCTGAAGTAATTTATAGTCTAATATGGAAGGTAAGATAGCCATATAATGATATAATAAAATATTCAAAGTATTAATACTATTAGAGAGGTATTATAAATTGGTACAGTAGTTCAGTACCATGTAAGATCAATTTCGACTGGATATATACAGATGGACTTTATAGAAGAAATGGAATTTGGGCTGGTATTTGAAGAGAAAGAGGCACTATGGAGCTACAACCAAAATGAAATTTATAAATATATTTTTTCAAGAACAAAAAGGCTGCAAGAAAGTGAAGTCACTAATAACAAATGCACAAGCATCAGATGACAGGTGGTATTAGGCAGACATGTAAAGCTAATTAAATTTAATATAAAACACCAAGTCAAAAAAAGAAACAAACAAAATCCATCAAATCATGATCCTTACAATACCAAAACTGAAAACAAAGGTAATCAATGTTATTAGTATCTGCTTAGTAAGATATATATGTTCTGAACTGGATTAAACTCTAGTCTTCAAATGATTCTAAAGTGTTACTATCTCTACATAAAGAACTATCAACAACTCTGATAATGCAACAACCTATATTTTAATAAACACCACTTTTGTCATCATGGAGTTTTTTCTAGAAATATATACTTACATAGAAACTCTGACAAACCAGGAAGGATAAACATTTTATAAATCATAATAAAGGCAGAGAGAGTGAATTAAGGAAAGAAAATAGTAACAAATTATGGTGAAATGGCATTAAAAACAGATGCTAAAAGAAAATTCAGTGCAAACTTCGCTATTTAAGATAGACACCATGTATCCATGGATAACTTATTAGCATTTTAGCAATTATCTTCACAATTTTTTTCACTTACATTATTTTATACTTGATGCTTATATAACATTCTTAAAATGGAAACCAAGTGTTCATTTTACAATGAGTACTGATTTGTGTTAACACTTTAAAAAACTGCTTCTCTAAATTTATCCAACTCAGAATATACCGTGCTTAAATTTAGAATAAATCTGAATATAAGGTT